>NC_065923.1:66824545-66887711 GCF_024586455.1 Bactrocera neohumeralis | reverse complement strand
ACATACGATCAATTAGGAGTTCTGTTTGACCGTACTGAGGCGTTTGCGTGAGAAAGCCGCCCTAATTGTGGAAAACAATTCATGGACTCACCGCCAAATTTACCAGATTCGGCTCCGTGTGATTTTTTCAAATTCTACAAACTTAAATTTCCGCTCCGGATGCCACAGTTCAGTCCATCGAAGAGATAAAAGACAATATCGTAGCTATGAATGTATTATATGGGGATTATTTTGAAGGTGATAAAGTAAATTATGGTGAATAGTTAAAAATATTGCGTTTAATTTAAAATTTCCGGCTACTTTTTAATGCATAATCCATCAGTTTATTTTAATGTTTTTCCGACTCTGGGACATTGTACGTACAATATCTTTAGTACGGTGTTTTTTAATCTCATCCATTGTGAAGGCCGGAATCACTAAACCCATTGTTGAGCCTTTTTAGCGCTGTCGGAAATCGCGTGTAACTCAAATAATAATGCATTTTTTTCAGTTTTACAGTGAGTTTCTAAAATATATATATCAATTTTAAAGCAATACATTTAGTATTTTTTTTCAATTACAAAAAACGTTTTTTTTTGCTGGCATAGTGGGTGTGCCTCGTAATACCTTTAGGAACATCAAATCTAAAAAAAATTCTCTATAATCTCGATTAAATGAAAAAGAAGTTGTTTAAATTTTTTTTATTTCTTTGGTAATATATTTCAAGTTAGCTTATCAATCGAAATGACAGATGTTGCTGAGATTGACATATTTTTAAAACCCAAACTTTATGTAAAATGCGATAATTATTATAAAAAAATATTGTATTTGAATGAAAGTAACTTTAAATTGTAAAAGGCTTCTTTTCTGCAAAAATTTTGTGTCATTCAACATATTATTTTTTTTTTCCCTTTCTCTTCATCCATTATTTGTGCCCATATATGGAAATTACTGAGTGAACTCCACTATATTTCTCTTTTATACATATATACATACATACATATATATATATATATATATATATATATATATATATTATATCTTTCGAATTATAAAGTCAATAGCTTTATCAACCAGAAGCATCAGCCAACTAACGTTGCCAACTTACTTTTTTTTCTACGCTGTGTTGTGAGCGTATACTTTGCTTTTGCTAATCGCCAGTGAATACATTTTTGCATAGTTTCCTTTCATCTATTATTCCATTATCGCTATTCGTTATTGCTTTCGACTGCATTGTAGCGATAATTGTTATTTCTTCCTTTATTGCAGTGTTATTTAAGTCGTATTTCGTGCAACAACAAATACATATTACTATATAGAATTTATGCATATGTATGGTATATTATATCCTTTGCTTTTGGTAGGCTCTTAAGAGGTACAAATATATATTTGTAATCCTCTACACAAATACTGCTGCATCCACTGATAATACCTACATATGTGGATATGAAGCCGTTAACTTTTAGTTTACGAAATTCATTCTACCATGCTGCCTATGAAACCATGAAAGAAATGCGATTTTTTTTTTAAGGATATGCCTGTTAGCAAGTTGTTATATGAAAAATATGCCTTGCTGCAAAGCAAAGTGTAGTTTGTTTTGCAAATAATATTTTTATGTGTTCATATAACGTCGTTAGGGCTTACGACAACACGTTTTCCGTCGTTTGTGGTTGCTGTGGCGTACTGTTCTGACCATAGCTTGTATGCTTGCATGATTTTTTTGTTTGTTTTCCGACTCACTTTCCATTTGACTACCCACACAATTTATATGCCTCTCTGCACACGTTGTATATAGTATACCTACTAGTCATTTTTTTATTATTATTAAAATTATTTCAATTAAAGTGCATTGAAAGAAATTCATTCAATAAAAGCAGCACATTCTTAATATGATTTTCAAGAGTTTTTGAAAGGTGTGTGAGCTTTTGAAAACTCTCATCTGGAAAAGCTCTTTAAAAATTTTCTTCGCTTAAAAAAACATCAATATTTACTAATTTGAAAAAAAAAAACCAAAACTATTCGTTTCTCTAAAATTTGTTCAGAACTTTTGAAAGCTCTGCACTGAAAACCTTTTTTGTAAAAGCTTTTTTTAATGAAAGAAAAATGGATGCGTTTAAATAAGAGAAATATTTTAAAAACCGGTAAAAGTTCTTTGTTGCAAGAAACGTTTTTTAAGTAATTTCAATAGATGTTGAAAGCTCTCATCTGCAAAAGTTCTTTCAAAAAGCTTTTCGACTTAATTGTCATCAATGTTTAAAATTTGTGGGGAAAAGAAAATAATATTTGTTTTTAGTTAAAGCTATAGAAATCTTTGATTTGTTAAATATCATACAAAAGCTTTTTGATCAGACTAACACTTGAATATGCTTTTAATGATGAAATGATCTTATAAACTATGAAGAGCACTTTAAAAAGTTAATTGTTTCAAGAAAATATTCTGTATTAATTTCAAGAGTTGTTGAAAGCTCTGATCTGTAAACGCTTTTCGAATTTTTCGTTTAAAAAAGCATTATTATTTTTAATAAAAAAATAAAAATTAAATAAAAAAATTGTAATTTTTATAAACATTAGTTAAAAGCATTTTCTTTTAAGGTAATAAGGGTAGTGGCTTTAAATAATTTTAATTGTATATGTTTCATTTAGATTTCAAGAGACGGTTCAAAGCTTTGCTCTGTAAAAGTTTTTGAGTTGGAAAACTCTTATTGTTAAATTTCTTTCAAAAAAGTTCTTTAAAACATAATTACTTTATGCGTTAATGCGAAAAATGATAATTTTTTTTAATTCTGATAATTTCATTAACAAAATTTTTACAGTGTACACATTTCACTTTCTTTTGTAACTATTTGCTGTAACGATTTGGAAACTACATATATTTTTACATATTTATACCTAAACACCATCTAACTGTGTAATAGAAATTGTTGACTTACACACTTGCCACAAGTAGTGGCATGAAAAACTGAAAGGAGCCGCATACAGTATCATAGTAGGACAGCAGTATGAATGGCTGCCACAAAACATACTTACAATGAAGTATATGCATATGTATGGTATACAGTTATAGGTATATCACTTTGTTGTTGCGAAGTTTACGTCAGGCTAAGTGAAAGTATTTTGCAGACAAATCGAAAGAAATACATATGTGTGTGTATATATATACTTTCGTATTTACCGTTGACTGGGATTTTCCAAAGTAATGCAGGCATATGCCTCAACTCCTAAACTCCTGATACAAGAGTTCGTGTAGTGGTGAGACGGCCTCTTTCGAATTTGTGAAGAAGCACATGTCAGAGGAAAATTTGCCATACTTTCTTATATTTTGTTGTGTTTATAGGAAACATAAATTTTATAAAGGCGATATAGAAAGAGAGGTAGTTGTGTATGTCTAAGTAAGAGAGGTTTTCGAGAAATATTTCTTACGGACGAAGAATATTTAAATAAAAGTGAAAATTATAGATAAGTGCTCGGGTGTGGGTTAAATTTCAAAAGACTTATTTAACATTCAATGAAAGAATTAAAAAAATTAAGTCAGTAGAAACAACACCTTTTTAGCCAATATTATTTCTTCGTGTTTTTCAGTACCCAAACTATTAAATATAATATTCCTCCAATATTAGTTTTCTGGAACAAAGATTATTTACAGAGCTTTCAAAAGTTCAGGAAAGGTCCCTCTGAAGTAAAATGTCCCTAAATAATATTGATAATAATTTCCAGGAGCATTTAAAAGCTCAGAACATTTTCAGGAAAAAACTAGTGTTATTGGTTTCAAATTGATTGGGAGCTTTTCAGAGCTCAGACCTGTAACAGCTCATGGAAATAAAGATGTTTCAGGAATTGCTTAAATAATTTTCAAAAGCTTTTAAAGGTTTTTGATTTGAAAAAGCTCCTCCAAAAGCTTTTAAGTTTCTTCAAATGCGTATCCACAAAACGCAGCAAAATTGTTTAATTGGTGGAAAAAAAAACAAATTCATGATTTGGTTCTAAATAGATTGAGAATTTTGAAAGCTCTGACTAAAAAAAGTTCAGTGGAATAAAGTTGTTCAGATAAAATTGAAATTCTCTTAAAGCTCTCAAAGCTATGAAAAAGCCTATAGTCTATATATGTCTACAGTTTTTAGAAATATAAAAAATTAATGTTTTGGTTCCAAATAGATGAAGAGCTAGGCAATATTTTTTTGAAATACCATTCATTTTAAAGCAAGTGATTTAAAAAAGCTCATTCAAGAGCTTTTTTCGATTTTTCGCAGAAAGAAACACTATTGTTTAACATGTGTAGAACAAAAAAAAAAACATGTTAACGTATTTTGTTTCCAAATTGATGGAAAGCTTTTGAGATATAAAAAAGCTCATTGAAATGAAGATCATTTTAGAAATATTTTAAAAAGCTTCTAAGGAATTTTAAAAGCTTTGATCTTAAAAAGCTTTTTCAAAAGCTTATATTTTTGTTTGAAGAAACATTGTTTTCTTTTTAATTTTTTGAAAAGAAAAAATAAATTTTTAGTTTCAATGTATTTCAGGCTAATTGTTTATCATATATTTTTCCTGTAAATTCCTTTATGGTTTGTTCATTCCCCAGTTTTGCTATCGCCCATTCAACTGCTTTAACTGTCAACATTTGTTTGTATTACTTTTCAACTTGTCAGTTTTTAGCGTTGTCGTTTGACTCTTTGCCTGTTTGTCGCTAAGCTCTTTTTCCTTCAAGTGCTTTAAGTGGCTTATGAGTATTTATTAGCCTGCCACAATGCGAGCACTGGGCTGTCACGCAAGCACACATCCACATACATATATGTATACATAAGGAAACACACAGAGGCACAAACATTCGCTCATGTGTGCTTTTCAACCGCAATATAAGTCGCGTTATTCTGCACACAGGCTATGCATAAATCTGGTTTGCTGTCAAGTTACTCATACGCCATGCATGACCAGCGCTGGCCACACATCACAGCATGGCGTTCGGTAGCGACTTTTATTATACGCCATTGTCTTTGGAAAATTGTTTTGCATTGCAGTAATGTTGGCGTTTATTTGCATTTAAATTTGCCGGTAATGTGTTTGATTGTTATTGTATTACGGCAATGTTGTTGTTGTTTTTCTACAATAGTGGACTTTTACTCACTTCGCTTTTCTTTATTTTCTGCTGAAGAAATTTCTTTTGAAGTGCGCTGTGCTCATTTTCCACATTTTTTGTTGTGCTTAGCTACTTTTAGTTGTTGTTTTACTAAACATTTTTTGTTGTTGTTTACTTTACAACAACAATTATGTGCTTGTTTTTGCAGTGTGAGATTTTGTTTGGAGTAAAGTAAGAAAAGCGGATTCTTTCTTGCTTTTCACCCATTTTCGCAGTACACACATACACACATATACACTTATATACACTCAACAGCGTTGATTAGCATAATTCATTTGTCTGCGAAATGAAACAAAGTAAAAGCACTCAAAGCATATAAGGAAAATGTTTAGATGGAGTTGCTAAACTCAAAGCAGTTTCAACAGCAAACTCGTGTGGCAACTTCAGCTTATTGTTGCAACAAAAGTTGACTGTCTTGGATATGCCGCGCCACAGGACGTTGAATTATTCGCTTGGGCGCGTAGTTGGAACTTTTGCTTTGTATTTTCTCTTTTAACCCCACAAGGAAGTGAAATGTGTAATAAAAACAACAACAACAACACAAAGTACAATTGAAAAACTTGCCGCATGCCGGTTGTAAAGAAATTGTTTACACATAAACTTTCCATTTCATTATTTCATGCCTTCGTGCGCCTATTAGCCCCAGCTCCTTGTGTTGTGTTGGTATGTGTGCCATATCAGCGTTTATTGTTATTGTTGTATTTTTTGTTTTAGGAATACCATAGCGCTTTATAGCGTTTCACTGGTGCAAATTTAATTCCTTGCACGTGTACACATATCTGATCAAATTTAACCCGGACTGTGAAAACACAATATTTACATAAAAATGCTCATACACGCATACATATTTATGTATGTATATATAGCGCAATATATGTGTTCACATATTTTTTGCACATTTCCCCGTCTTTTGTGTGTGCGTTCGCTGAATTGTCGCTGGACATTAATGTGTCGAAATTTCTGTGCGCATTTTAGCTGACATATTTTTTGGTCGCCCAAATTCTTTTCATACAAAAATATGTGTATGTGTGTAAGCAGCCCGTTAACTGCACATTCCTTTATGGTTTAGACATACTTGTAACATACATGCACATGGTGATAGTAAAATGCTGCCGAAGAGTTTTTATTGGAAAAAAATTGCACTGCTACTTTAAAAACATTTTCGAAATTTTAGCAATATGATTTGTGGGGAATTTTTGTAAACTTTTGGTACATTTTTGGCAAATTTTTAGTTTTATTTATTGTGTAAAACAGTTTGTTTGTTCTTGTAAATATATGTATACTTATCACTTTAAGGAAACTCTACTTTTCTGCAGTCGACGCAGAAATTGCTGAAAACAGTTTATCTGAAAGCTTGGATTGTATAAAGAAGGTTGGAACTTTGAAGCATATTTATTTGTTCAATTAAAGTTAATAATCACCGTTTCATTTCAAATGAAAAAATTTCGAAAGGGAAATATATTTAAAATTAATACTCTATTTTCAAGGTTCTAAAGTGTGGGAAATCATAAACTGGATTTAGTTGTTCATCAAAATTAACCGTCAAAATGAGCTTTAGCTCCAAAATATACAGACAAGAAATTTATAAAATTCTTATATAACTAAAGTGCAGTTATCAATTCTATTTATCCTTTGCCGAGATAGTACTTAAGTGTTCCCAAATAGATTTCTAATTATTAATAAGTACTTCTCATTATTTTTCTAATACGCAGACTGCTAACTAGTCTTCATAAAAATTAGTTCTTATAGTGTCAGTAAAACGAAATGGAGATAAATGAAAATTTAAAGAAATGGCGCAAGTTACGAGCTCGAAACTAATTCCAGAACCAACTGTGTTTCCGACTAAAATTTCTTCAGTTAAATCAAGTAAAAATATACCACTGACAATTCCATCTCAACACTTAGCATGGTGTTTGCTATGATTTAAAATATATTTCATTAGAAGTGGCACCATCATTATGCGCTACCAGTTTTTGGTAAGGCAGCTATGTGCTATAGTGAACTGATCTGCGCAGTGTCCATGGAGATAACACTATTGCTTTAAGCAATAACTCATGCCAATCTCGTTAAATGAACAAGTTTACTATACAAGCGCTTGATTCCGATCTTTCAGCTTGTATGAGAGCTATATGCTACATGATCTGACATATGAGCTCCTTGATGAGAAATCTACGGAAAGAAAATTGCAGATTGATATCTCAAAAACTGAAGTACTAGGTCGGGTATATACAGACAGGCGTACGAACAGATAAACATGGTTAAATTAACTTAGCCAGTAATAAGCAACTTAGGCAATTGTCTCGGGTGAAAGTGTTTTAGGGCGGCGTTTTGGCTAATTTCCTTTACACATTTATACTCTGAACTTATTGTAAATTATTGTAAAATGAAAAAAATATGTTTAGAAAAGGCGGAGAATTCGGCATTTGCTCAGGGCGGTAAATTGTCTCTGGCCGGCCCTGGACGCAGCTCATCACGTAGATCATTTATATTTGTGGTTTTCTTTAAGGTCTCTGACGTTTCCTTTTGGATGTTATGTATATCCAGGCATTCTTAATATACCCTGTTGGCGGTATAAGAATAGTGACAAAGAAAGAATGGGAGCTAGAAATTGACATAGGGATGGATACAGTGACAGAGAGAGATAGGCAAAGGTAAAAACAGAGATTGAGAAGAGAGGAGAGACATATAGAGAGAAACGTTTTTAGAGATAGTGATAGAGAGATTTACAAATAAAGGTAGAAGAGACTAAAGTAAAGAAAACGAAGTAAGGAGTAACTAAGTTTGTGTAGAACCGAACAAGTCATATTCTTGCAACTTGTAAGGATTAAAGCCAGGGAAATATCTTCAGGTACATAAGTCTTGTTAGCAATATGGGGTCTAGGACGAGTTTTCATCCGATTTTATTAATTATAAGCACAAATATGCGCCGTTATAAGAAAACCACGCCTCACCTATATTAAGATAACTCACATATTAGCCGATATATGAGGTATAAACTCGAAAAAGCATTCTCTTTGAATTTCAACATTAAATCTGACAAATTGACCAATATTTTCGTTAAAAATTCTGACATAGTTAAAGGGGTCCAAAGATGCGGTACCTAGGGACTTCAACAGTTTTTGTTGGTTTGGAGATTACTGTAGAGATAGAGATATGAGATTTTTATGAAGAATGATGGAAGTAGATGTATACATAAATATGGGAGCAAAATTAATGAAAGAGATATAGATAGAAAACGAAAGATAGGATTTTGTAAAGACATATTATTTTTTTTTTTTAATTTAAGGCGTTGTGTTGTATCACCGTATACATAAGTTTTTGTTAGTGTGCCAAAAGAACACAAGTGATTTACAAATTTCAAACGTCACAATGATTTTCAGCATTTTCTGGAATGCTTGGTAAGTTTGTGATGTTTATATTTCTTCAAAAACTTTCATCATTTACATGAAAGCTTTAAGCTGCCAGCATATTAAACGCTTTCGAGCAACGTCACATGCCTTAGTATTGCAAATTTATGCATACACAATCCTACGCACACCCAGTAACTATATACATATATACTTGTGTGAAAAAACCACACACATGAAATTCATTTGAAAAGCAAATTGCTCCGGCATGAAAGCCAAGGTTGCATAAATTTCCAGCGCAGCGGCAAAAGCAAAGCAATTGTAAACGCTCGCTCGATTTTTTTCGACACTGATTTTTCGGTTCATAAATCAACGCAAACCTTGAATAGCAAGTGATATGCGCATGTGAGTGCAATAAAAAATGCTAATCATGTAATGGCAATAAAAAATTACCAATGAAATTATTGGTCACAATATATAAAATATATATTTATGTAGATGTATTATCAAAATATATATATTTATTAAAATTTATATGCGCTTTAGCAAACAAATAACAGCTAGAAAATCAAATAAACGCTGTCACACTAAAATTTAATCAATTTAAATTTCATTGCATACCCTCAGGCGCACTCACTTATTTTACGTGCTTTCTCGATACAATACAGTTGTAATGTTGTATGCAAGCGAGTCGAAAAAATTGCAGTTTGAATGTGTGCATTTGTTAAATGAAGCAGCACAAAGCGGAAAACACTCAAACCGTTATTTGGTGGCGCACGCGTGAATGTGTGTAAACAAACGCCGTTGCAACTGACTAGATAACAACGCGTTTGCAGATTTATGCCTATGTAAATAGCATATAGTATGTGCCTTTAAGTAAACACACAATCAAATGTTAATCGGCAGTTGCATGTTTGCTTGCAAATTGAAATTTTTAGTTGCACATATTTGCTTTGGAAATTTGAAAAAGCGTTGAACCGGGTTGATTTGCCGCGTAAAGGGTTGCGCAAAAACTGGCGCAAAGCACGAAAAAAGCAAAAAGAAAAAATCATGATATAGATATAAAAAACAAGTAAAACATTAAATTCGGTTGCACCGAAGCAATGATACCCTTCACCAATAAATAAGTTACCATACAAGAACTTGATTTTGAGCAATCAGTTTGTATGTGAGGTTAAGTATATCAGTGCTATAGTGGTCCAATCTGAACAATTTATTTGGAGGTTGTAGCGTTGAATTGAAAAATAATGCGAATAAAATTTTTTATTCAATATCTTCAAAAACTGGGGGATCCGATCGCGGATAAACAGACAGTTGAGTATGGGATGCTCCGCTTAACTGAAAACCACACTTGGAGGTATTCTAGCGGTGGAAAATTTTACTGCACTTACTTATGAGCGAGCCCTCTGTAAAGAGATTATATATATCGGGTGATTTTTTAAGAGCTTGATAAATTTTTTTAAAAAAAAAACGCATAAAATTTGCAAAATCTCATCGGTTCTTTATTTGAAACGTTAGATTGGTTCATGACATTTACTTTTTGAAGATAATTTCATTTAAATGTTGACCGCGGCTGCGTCTTAGGTGGTCCATTCGGAAAGTTCAATTTTGGGCAACTTTTTCGAGCATTTCGGCCGGAATAGCCCGAATTTCTTCGGAAATGTTGTCTTCCAAAGCTGGAATAGTTGCTGGCTTATTTCTGTAGACTTTAGACTTGACGTAGCCCCACAAAAATAGTCTAAAGGCGTTAAATCGCATGATCTTGGTGGCCAACTTACGGGTCCATTTCTTGAGATGAATTGTTCTCCGAAGTTTTTAATGGCCATAGAATCGCGAGCTGTGTGGCATGTAGCGCCATCTTGTTGAAACCACATGTCAACCAAGTTCAGTTCTTCCATTTTTGGCAACAAAAAGTTTGTTAGCATCGAAAGATAGATAAAAATACGGTAGCCACCAGCGTACAAACCACACCAAACAGTGCATTTTTCGGGAATGGGCAGTTCTTGAACGGCTTCTGGTTGCTCTTCACCCCAAATGCGGCAATTTTGCTTATTTACGTAGCCATTCAACCAGAAATGAGCCTCATCGCTGAACAAAATGAGCCTCATTCTAGGGCCCATTCACTGAAAATTCGACGTTGTGGCAGATCGTTCGGCTTCAGTTCTTGCACGAGCTGTATTTTATACGGTTTTACACCAAGATCTTTGCGTAAAATCTTCCATGTGGTCGAATAACACAAAACTGCGAACGGCGACGAATCGACATTTCACGGTCTTCAGCCACACTCTCAGAAACAGACGCAATATTCTCTTCTGTACGCACTGTACGCATTCGTGTGGTTGGTTTAATGTCCAATAAAGTAAACTGAGTGCGAAACTTGGTCACAATCGCATTAATTGTTTGCTCACTTGGTCGATTATGTAGACCATAAATCGGACGTAAAGCGCGAAACACATTTCGAACCGAACACTGATTTTGGTAATAAAATTCAATGATTTGCAAGCGTTGCTCGTTAGTAAGTCTATTCATGATGAAATGTCAAAGCATACTGAGCATCTTTCTCTTTGACACCATGTCTGAAATCCCACGTGATCTGTCAAATACTAATGCATGAAAATCCTAACCTCAAAAAAATCACCCGATAGTTAGAATTTTCAAATAATCGATTTATTTTCAAAGTTACATGCAAATTTGGAAATGCGTTTCAGAGTGCTTGAACGTGCATTCCAAACTTTAAACGAGTTTTTCTCAAAATGGTGTTTTCAAAGTCGGCGACTAACATTACTCGAAAAGGGTTTAACCGTTTAGTATAAAATTTTAACACGAGCTTTCGAAATATATTTTTTAGTAATTAATAGAAGATTTTTTCTCATCCATAAATATTTTTTTTTTAACAATTTAATGCCGAAATTTTGGCTAAAAATCGATTATTCTTTTTTGAGAAACCGCCATTTTGTCAAAAAACTTTATTTTGCTTATTTCTTCTTTCAATTACTAGATTTAATATTACTTTAACGAAATCTGTTTGTTTTTTAATTTTAGAGGATCCAGTTCAGAGATATAGTGGTCACCGCAAAACATCTTTTTTGAAAGAAGCTCTCGGAGATCAGCTGTAGTTCCTTTCCAAATAAATATTTTTACTAATACTTAGTCTTAAAATACAACTAGAAGATAATAATATGTGCCAAATTTTAGGATCAATTAATTTAAAAGTTTTCTCAGAAAAAAATCTGGAAAATTCGCTTTTCTTCTAATCTTCTAACCATATATAATACCTAAAATGGAAAGCTATCAGTAAGTGGCTGCTCTAATTATGATAGGATTGAGACATCTACAACAGATTAGACTTAAATGCATTATTACAAACTTCGTGCTAAGGCAGTATATGTACCTTTTACAGGGTATAAAAACCAACAATGAGCGTGTATGCAACGCGCCGATGCATAAATGATTGCTGAGTTCTACGTATATGTACAGCTTGCCTAAGGCTTTGGTTGTTTTTTTAGAAAACGTTTTCATGTTTCGATTTTCATTTTTATACTCTCGCAACAAAGTTGCTAAGGAGAGTAGTACAGTTTTGTTCACATAACGGTTGTTTGCAAGTCCTAAAAGTAAAAGAGTCAGATATAGGGTTATATATACCAAAGTGATCAGGGTGACGAGTAGAGTTTAAATCCGGATGTCTGTCTGTCCGTCCGTCCGTCCGTCTGTCCGTGCAAGCTGTAACTTGAGTAAAAATTGTGATATCATGATGAAACTTGGTACACGTATTTCTTGGCTCCATAAGAAGGTTAAGTTCGAAGATGAGCAAAATCAGCCCACTGCCACGCCCACAAAATGGCGAAAACCGATAACCTGCAAAGTGTCATAACTAAGCCATAAATAAAGATATTAAAGTGAAATTTGGCACAAAGGATCGCATTAGGGAGGGGCATATTTGGTCGCAATGATTTTTTGGGAGCGGCCCCGCCCCCTTCTACAGTTTTTTGACATATCTCGGAAACTACTATAGCTATATCAACCAAACTCTACAGAGTCGTTTTCTTCAGGCATTTCCATATACAGTTCAAAAATGGAAGAAATTGGATAATAACCACGCCCACCTCCCATACAAAGGTTATGTTGAAAATCACCAAAAGTGCGTTAACCGACTAACAAAAACGTCAGAAACGTTTTACGTTTTACGTTTTACGGAAGAAATGGCAGAAGGAAGCTGCACCCAGGCTTTTTATATTTTAATTGAAAATGGGCGTGGCGTCGCCCACTTATGGACCAAACACCATATCTCAGGAACTACTCAACCGATTTCAATGAAATTCGGTATATAATATTTTCTTAACACCCTGATGACATGTACGAAATATGGGTGAAATCGGTTCACAACCACGGCTTCTTCCAATATAACGCTATTTTGAATTCCATCTGATGCCTTTTCTGTATAATACGAGTATATACATTAGGAACCAATGATGATAGCGGAATAAAACTTTACACAAATACAGTATTTGAAAAATATGTAAATGACTGATAATGAAATCTCGATTATCACTTTATCATGCGAAAGTATAAAATGTTCGGTGACACCCGAACTTAGCCCTTCCTTACTTTTTTGTATTAGAATGTTAAACTAAAAAAGTAAAGCTCTTTTGTTTGAATTAGTAGAAAGCACACAATGCTGGCAGTGCTGGGAGGCTGTTGATTGTATTTGTTAGCGCAATTTAGATTGACGATTTTTTGAAGATTTATTTTTGTTGTAATGGTCTCAGTAAGTTGAGGGAAGAGTTTGTTAAGACCAGTAATAAAATTAACTACAGCGTGATCGAAGTAGAGGTACTATGTTCAATAGCCTTTTTTTACAGATCACGCGTGAGTCGTGTCAAGTTGTCATGCTATTATTGATCAGTACTTTTACAATTATAGTGAACTTTTTGTTGATTAAATCGGTCAAATAGAGAGTTATTTGATTCAATTTGCGTATTCTCAGTTAATGGCAAGGCTATATTAAATCAGTCCAACAATCGCCTTAGCTCATAATAACCGATATAGTGCTATCAATCTTTCCGTTTGATTTTATACCTCATACGAATATATCGGTTAATATACATTTTTTAAATATTTTGTAAAAATATTTAGTTAAATTAAGTTATTCTCAAATCTCGAAAAACCCTTTGCCTTACCAACCTTAATCGCCTACGAAAAGGCAATATATGTACTATGTATATGGTTTTTCAACGTCAACACAAAAAAAGCAAAAAACTCTGCTATCGACTGTTTGAAAGCTGCAAAACCACGTTCCCTTTAGCTTTTGTTGTTTTTGGCTTTAAACGCGCACATTTTGATAGTTTTCATGCACTTCCTGCTTTCAGAGACATGCTTAAAACAAATCGAATCAAATGGTCTATCCTTTGCCATTTTTTTACATTTTATGCACTTTTTGCGTTACAATTTATCCAACACTGCCGCGGCCAACGCAGTGGGTTTTTGTGGCGCGCGTTTTCAGCAGTTGACAAATACTATCGAACTGAATGCGGCGAGTTAAGTCATCAGGATGTGTGCCGTTTTTTGACAGAAAAAAGAGAACTAAACCAAAAAAACGTCAAAAATAGAAAAATAAAAAATATCACCAAAAAGCAACAAATTGCGAACAAAATCCGTGAAAAGTATAGATTTTTGGTGCGTGCGATGAAAAAAGAGGGCAAATTCACAAGCCAGAAATTTTCGAAAATATCGCGTTAGCTCAGCGGGTAGTGAAAGCAATTAGTGTGCGCGAAGTGTTGTTGTAAGCGGCCGTATTCATGATTTCGGCTAGGTCACAGCACCACCACCACCGCCATGACCACCAAGTATTACAGCTATCCGCTTCACTCAACAGTTTGTAATATGATTTGAGTTCGGCGAGTCAACGCCTCGAGTGTAAGTCACTTCGATTGACCACAAAGCGATGTATATCCGCAATTCAAATGGTTCACAAATCACCGGGTTGAATGAGGGCTCTTGTGTATACCGATTTGTGGCTGTGTGTGTGTCACACTGAGAGAAATTGCACCTAGATTTGTAAATTTTTGTGTTTTGGAAACAGTTACTTGTTTTGATTATATTATATGATATCATCTGAGCATTCTTCAAGTGGAGTTCTATAATATTGAAGCGGGTTATTTTTAGGTGTAACTTTCGTCGATTTTCTGTTTTGAACATTTTCGTACAAATTTGTCCTTAAATAGTTTTCTAAAGACCTCCTTGTCTTTCTGAAACGCAGTACTGCTCTGATTGACTTAAACGTGAGGTTTTGTAAGACCTGAGCACACCGATTGCACCGAAGCTAAAGCACCTTTCACAAGTAAAGAATGTTCCATACAAGTACTTGACGCTCCGCTTGTATGACAGCTATATGATATAGTGCCCCGATCTAAAAAAATTACTTCAGACATTATAGCATTGTTTTAGAAAATAATCCATGTTTCTTGGGGTAAGCAAAATTACAGAGCGATATCTCAAAAACTCAGAGACTAGTTCGCTTATATACAGATAGACGGATTTACGGATATGGCTAAATTAACTAATTTTATCGGGTTTTCAACGTTTTCTTTTGGGTGTTACAGACTTTGGAGATAACTTAATATATCCTGTACAGGTACAGTTATATGTAATAATGTTAAAGAGTTATGTACCCTTTCAATAGAATTTCATCGAGTCAGGCATCTTTCTCCGTCGTTAAAATAAACGGAATTTGCTTCTACGAGATTATATGGTCTTGAATCAATCAAGGACCTACAGGTGGTTTGGAATCGCATACGATGGATAAAATTTGTATCTCTCTGTATATGTCCTCAAAGCCTCTATGACTTCTGTTAGCATAATAATCGTTATGATATTGGCATCCTGGATGATAGTTTTTGTGAAAGCATCGTTTGAAATATAATGTCTTATAATCAAAGAGTCGATAATGGAAAATTTAAGATCAACAATAAATGAACATACTATGGAACATATACCAGAAATTACTATGAATAATAAAGTTAAAAGGTATTATTGAGTTTTACATTCTTACCACTGAATGTTTTACAATTATTTTAAGATAATTGATGGGATCCATGAAATTTTCGAAATTCTAAATTTTTTTTTTCAAATGTTTTTCTTTTACGATTTCAGTTAAGATTCCTTTATCCGACTTTTGGTTCCCCCCTTTACTGTTTTTAAGTGAGGAAAATGCTTCTTTACAAGTTGAAACCTTGAGCTGGTTTGTTTGGTCTTCATACTTCACATTAATTCCTTATAAAAGCATTGCTGATGTAAAAAATCTTATTATCAAAGACATATTTTGGAACGTAAGGTAGATGGTTTTTATCACATACATTTCCGCATAACCGACAATTAAAGATTAAGTGTGAGTTTGTTGATTTGGATTTTTTTATAAGAGTAATTTTATGATAAGATCAATGAAATTTTCGCATCTCAAGAATTATTATCATGTTTTTGTGGCCGAGTTTGGAAAGGTGGTGATATACGAAGCTCGTTTTTGAAACTCTTTTTGTGAGTTAGAGTTGTACTTTGATGATGTCCTCCTATAACGATTTCGGAAAAGATCTCTTGACACAAATATTGTTTATTTTCATTGAAACTTTCTTAAGGTGGATGGTGCTTCTTTGCTTGTTTTCAATGCAGAAGTTCTCCACGCACATAATTCTCTCATATTACAGAGAATAATATCCATACGGTCCATGTCAGCTCCAGATAAATAAAAACTTTGAAGCAAAATAAAATTTTCCAAGTGTATCATAAATTTTTATTCATTCCATAGAAAAGTATGTCAGCGATATGGGAACTAACGCCAAAGCTGACCACGAGAAATCATAGAAAATATATTGCTGCGGTAGCGGTGAGTATTCTAGCGGAAAATTGCATGACACAAATGGCTAAAGCGATGTCCGTAGACTGAGTGGATTGTAAGAAATAAACGACTAAGCAGAAAGAGACGCGTGCCGTTCATGGATACGGAGAAACCGCAAAGCATGCTACATATGTATGTACATTGCAAGTAGGCAAACCAAAGCAACAGGAAGTTAAGTGCGTGCGAGAAAATGTAAGAATATGAATAGGGAAAAAGAAAAGAGTAGTGGCAATGAAAGTGAACGCTTGAGAGAAAGTAGTGCCGATTTGCTTGAAAATGTAAGAAATCCGGGAAAAGCGTGAAAGTAGTGTAAACCAGATCAGGAATCTAAAAGAATTAATGGTGAGAAACGGAGAATAATACTGTGACCTATCTCCCGTCTGATTAAAAAGCAAGAGTTTAAGTAAATGCACTTTAAATATTTGGCATACATTTTAACTTAAATATGACAAAGTAGCAAGAGCGCTGTAATAAATTCCACAATACACAGCATGGCAACATTTCAGGGATGGCAACCTTGTTTCAAAATATATTAGTTTTTAGTCCTCTTTGGCTTAATATTAATAATAATTGGTTTAACACTAATTTTTTATATTAATGAATAAATTATTTAAACGTGTGGAAACTTTTCAAAAAATACATTCTGTCAAGAAAGTATCGGGAATTTATAAATAAAACAAAAATTTTTCAATCATGATCCAAATTTATTTTATCGCCTTCAAAGTAAATCAATTTGAAGCGATGCACATGTGCCAACGCTTCTCCCAATCGTCAAAACATTTTGTTATAGGCACTTTCCGGGAAGGCCTTCAACTCTCGCGTCGAATTTGTTTTTATGTCTTCAATTGAGTCGAAGCGTGTTCCCCGAAGTGGATATTTCAGTGTGAAGAAAGGTAAAAGTCACATGGAGCTAAATCAGGGAGATTCGGTACTTGTTCAATGATATTTGTTGAGTGTTTGGCCAAAATTTAACACAAATACGCTAAGAAATTTGGTAAAATTCGACAAATACTACTGAGGTCGACTGACATAAACAGCTACTGTAAAAACACTGGTTGACAGACATATTTTTTGGCATCATAATTAAGGACAGTTGTACCAACCCAGAAAAAAAAATTTACCTGTCTTCCATATAAGCGGGAGATGAGAGAGGTGGGAAATGAAGAATTCCCGATACTTTCTTGACAGAATCTATTTTCGGGTACAAAACTTGTGTAAGCGTCTTCAGTTTTGTTTAAATTGAAGTGATGTTTTATCACATATTTGGTTTTTTACTTTAAAATTCGTCTTAAATATAATTCCGACATATATATTTTTTGATGGTGGTAACGCTAATCAAAAATTTTCTGACCGAAATAATTGTTTAAGCTTTCCATTTGGATGTGAATTTTATTTTTTAATAAATAAACTTAAAAAAAAAAATTTAATAAATAAAAAAAAACTGGTTGCAACACTTTCAAAAAATATTTTATTGAAATGTCTCAACTTAAAAACGGCTAAGCTAAAGATCACAAAATTTGACTTCAGTATTAAAAATAATTAATAATTAAAATTCGTTTTAAATATAATTCCGACATATATATTTTTTGCAGGTGGTAACGCTAATCAAACATTTTCTGATAGAAATAATTGATTTCATTTGGATAAATAATAAATTACATTTGGATTAAATAAAATTAAAAAAAATTTTTCTTTAATAAATATAAAAAAACTGGTGGCAACACTTTTAAAAAATATTTTTTGAAAAGTCTCAACTTAATAAAGGCTAAGCTAAAGATCACAAAATTTGACTCCAATATTAAAAATAATTAATAAAATTTTAGTCGTGTGGCAACCTTCAATAAAAAACTTTTCAAGATTTATGTATTTTATAAACTTTTACGTTACAATTTGTCTTAAATTAATTTCTGACCTAAAGCTTTTTTTGCTGCTGGCAACGCTGATAAAAAAATTTCTGACGAAAATAATTCTTTAAGCTTTTTAGTTTGATGTCAATTTTACTTTTTAAGTAAAATTAAAAATATATAACCCAATTGAAATACGTTTTTCTTTATTCCTCCTTCAATTCTAGTAATTCGAATTGTTAAATTAATTTAAACAGGTGGCAACCCTAACCTAAAATTATATTCATTTGTAAGTTTTCTAATCTTCAGACATTCAGTTTCTACTATGTAGTTCTTCATCTTAAATATTATTTATTAAAGTGGTAAAAAAATTCCAAACGTTTATTCTCAAAAGCTTTCAAATGAGCTTCAAAAGCTTTAGTGAACCAAAGCTCGCTGTACTGCTTTCGCTTCAAATGTGGGTAATATATTTATTTAATTCATGATTACGCATTTATCAGAGCCTCTTTTACTTTTTCAGATGAAGGTGTTTACGACACATCAAGCACTTGGTAAGAAAAAATTATATAAAAAAATGTATGATTCCCCACTTTTTCTGCTTAATTTCTGTATTTTCACAAATGTTATTGTGATCACATTGGCGTGAAAGCTTTCAGGTATTTTCCACGTCAGCAAGAGATGTTTAAGAAAGAGTGAAAAAACATCACCAATTATTTTCAACTTTAAGGGTAGTAGAATCCCACAATCTTTTCACTTTTTTGATTTACTTTTTGTTACTTTTAGGTTAATGTTTCGACTGCACTTTTGGCAGTGTGACTTTTTTATTTTCTATATTACTTCATTTGAATTTTTCTCTCACTCATTTACTTCTACCTGGCATACATCTATGCTCGTAATTCTTAAGTGCTGAAATGTTGGCGAATGAAAAGTAATGTTGAAAGCTATGCTGAAACATATACCTTAATGTTGTAGAATTTCAATAATTTCCACATGCCTTCATGTTAATATTGCAACTTCTTTTTGCGCTGGAAATACCATAATTTTGGTTGAAGTAACATGAGCACAGGCTGGTTGAGTGTTGACCGGAAATGCCCAGCTGCTTGTGTACAAACAGTTGCTCAAACTTACTTACGAATATACGTACATATATGTATATATATATATGTATGTACCTGTGCGATACCTTGCTTAAGGTGCAAATATTTTACAGGAAAAGTCATAAATATCAAGTGGAAATGCCATATATTTTTTTGGCGCAAATAAAGCGGAAAAGTAGCTGAAAAGAGGTCGAGGACTTTGCCCATAACTTTTAGATTTTCTTTTTTTTGTTTTTCTTGTTGTTTTCTTCCACAATAACTTAATTATAATGGCGCATGCAACACTGTGGCAGCTTAAGTAGAGTGAGCTGGGAATGAGATATTTTTACAGTTTCTTCCACATTTCGTTGCGGTTCCGCACGCATCCACAGCGGCAGAATTTAGCGCAATATTTTTTTTATTTCAAATGATATTTTTTCACAAAATATGTGTGTATTTGGCCGACTCTAATAAAATATCTGTGAAAAAGCGAATTGCCAGCATAATGAAGGTAATTTCTTTAATTTCCACAGCAACGCAATGGTCAACTTTTCTTCACCTTTTCCACACTTTTCTCACATTTGCTTCTGCACTTTTTCTCTTCTCCTTCTTTCCCTTACCCACTTTCACTTTTATTAGCTTTCGTGCTTCTTCAAAAAGTTTTTAAACGGGTGCATGCACCTTGCTGTGGCATTACCTTGAAATTTGAACTTAAGTGGCTGTCGTGACTTGTGCAATTTCGTCGTAACTTTCTTAATGTTTTGCAAACAAATAAAAATAATAAAAATGTTAAATGAAATATAAAGAACAACAAAATTTTTGCGCTACAACATTTATGAAATTCCTGCAAAATCCACGATGCAGCACGTGCACCATTTAATTTTTTGCTCGCAGCATAAACTTGGTTATTTATGTTATTTTAAATGTTGTGTAATTCGTTTTTACATTTTTGTATGAACTAAGTTTGCAAAAGTCTTGAACTTTTTGTAGAGGTTCAGCTTCAGTCTTTAGGAAAACAGGTCTTTAAATTGATTTGATTTTGATTTATTTAACGAGAATGTGCGATTTTCAAATAAATAAAAATTATCAATGTTTATTGAAGAGAATAAGCGTGAGTATGACAACATACAGAAATATATGTTTTTAAGGTTTTGAACGTTTTTTTTTACAAATATTTTTACATTTCGATTTAAAATACTTTCCGTAACCAAAAGGATAGAATTTTGCTTTATTAAATAAGCAAAAAATAAGACTTAAAAATTCACCTGACGAAAATTATGGGCATGAGTAGGTTATATGTCTTTAGGACTTCGGAGGTAGATTTTCATATTCTATGAAACATTTGCTTGTCTGAAATTTGTATAGTTCATATATCGATTTAAATTTTCCTAAAAAAAAATAAGTTGTAATTTGATTTGAAATACGGAAAGTATTTTTCGACTATTCAGTATATATACAAGCGAAAAGTCAAGTACTTAAATCTACCGGGAACTAATTCAAATTGAAACAAAATGTTTAATGTTTTTAATATTAATGAACCAAAAGTCTTTTACGTATTTAATTTCCTTCTCATATTCATACTAGCCCTTATATTTCTGTTTTGTTAATTGAGATTAATAGTCAATTTCGTATTCATATTCATATTCATATTCTTACTCATGTTAATACTTATATTCATACCAATACCCATATTTTGCACTCATTTACATTCTTTTTCTTATAAACAAATATTTTTTTTCCATAAAATATTCAAATATTTATTTTATACCTTTCCTTTTTCACTGAAATTCCTCGCTTCTAAATTGCGCTACAAATTTGCATAAATTCCCCGCTAAACATTCATAATGACCTAATATTTTTGTAAGCAAATTTCTTAACGCTTCTCTGCATTCGCTCTTATCCTGTCCTTCTTCTTTTTCCATTATTTGTTTTGTCAGCTCAAAACTAAGAGTACCTGGCTATTAAACGACTTGTTAACTTTCTTTTCAAAAGCCAATCTACTTTTTCTTTTACGGCTTTTCACTTAAAGTTGTTGACGCGTCAGACACATCCCCTCGTTGGCTGCTTTTTCCAATTTTCGCACTAAATATTTAGTGTTAAGTGCCATTTGTTTTCGTGTTGACCATTTAAATGACATCAGCTTTTAGTTCTCAATGTTGTTGTTGCAATTTTTGTACTGCACACTGTTTTCTTCTAATAAGTTAATTGAGCTGTCTGGGATTTTTGGGTCTTGTATATATTATAACAAATTTTAAATGAGTCACTGCTACTTAAGTACGATTTCCTGTTGACCAAGGCGTATAAGTAACTTGTGAGTAATGATTCGGAATATTGGTGTGTGGCAAAATACTTAATGTTTGTAGAAAAAAAGTATTTTGAGGTAAAATGTTTTCAGCTTTTGTCGTTTTAGCACAACCTTCCATAAAATAAAATAAAAACAGAAAAAAATATAATATATATAAAAAAGGGTCACTAAAAGCTTTTCTACTCCTAGCTACATCAACATCAAGCAACAGTAATGATGACAAAGCCGTATTTTGTCATTAATCATCATATCTTCGTGTTCTCTGTACAGATGTTAACATCCATCAACACTTTGTAAGCATTTTGCAGTCATCGGGTGGTGTTTTGTCAAAGCTGAAGGGGTGAAATTGCAAGTTTTGCGCCTAAAAGTGTGACAAATTAAAATGTAACGGTAAATAATAGGTCAACTGGTTGAGGTATTTTTCGGAAATAGTCGTCTGAAAGCATTGCAAACCGAAAAAATATATATAGTAACTAAAAAGTTGTAGAAGTAGAAATGAAGGCATACCTTTAGGTGCTGGATTTGACTTATTTGAGAAATACTATGCATAGAGCAGCAGAATACGATTGTTATATTATTTTTAGAAAGAGTCCAAGAAATATTTAAAAAAAAATTATATGTATATATAAATATTTATATATTATATATGCAAATTTATATTCCAGATCATATATAATGTTATTATTTTATAATTTTGTGTGCCAGCGCCTTCGATGGATGTTATAGAACGCTGAATCGGATCTTTTGTGTAAGCTATAAGCCATTAACAATTATAAAAAATTTTCAATTAATAAATTTTTAAGCGCCCAACTGCTCTAACGATCAAAAAGTTAAGTACTCGACTTTCCAAACACTTATTGAATAATTTTTTAAATTGAAGCAAAACTCGCTTCCTTAGCTTAAGTGTTAGAAAAGTTTTACTTGAGCGTTGCTCACTTTGTTGCATATGCTTGCGCTTTTTCAAACAGTTAGCAAACTTTCAAGAGCGCACACCCATCCAACTACACTTACATGCACGCATTTATATATGTATGTGCATGTTTACCAACGCATGTGCACTTTAATAGGATTTAATTGAATTTGCAAATTTTTGCCATCGACACCAATAGCAAAAACTTTAATTGTAAGCGTGTCAGAGCACATTTTCCGCTTTCAAAGGCTAGCGGAGTGCAAATGAGAGCAACGCTTTGCGGAACTTCAATTGTGTTGAATGTTAAATTGAAAGGTGAAAAGTTGACTATATTTTTGTAATTTTTACATATGAGGAGAGTAAAATGTGTTCGTGAAGTAAAGATAAATTTTGTTTTAGAAGACCTTGTTTTATGGTGTTTTTAAGGGAAAATTTAAATTAAAAAAGTTGCTGCAGACATTATTTTAAGGAATGTGTTAAAAAGTAAGATATCATGGAGACGAAAGACGCTGTAGCATATTTCACTTTTTTATTTAAGCAAATTTTGTTTTGGTTAAGATAGTTATTACTTTGTTTCAACGTCTTATAGTAAGTATCGTGTTGTTATTCGGTTGGCTTATATTTTAATCTGTGCTTTATAAATCAGTTGAGAATTGCAGATATAGCGTAGGAGTTGAGGTATAAAAAAGGCAACATCATGTTACGACTTTAATTCTTTGTAGAGTAAAACGAAGTGTATTAAGTCAGGTATTTTTAAGAAAGATGTGTTATAAATATTTTTACAGAACTTCGAATTAATTGAGCCTATTAACTAATAATTATTAAAACTAACCTTACCAATATGTACTATTTAATTTTCTCTTTCGTTATCTTCAAATACACATTCGATTTCAAAACTGTTTTGTTTGAAAATATAGCGCAGTTTTATGCGTTAGCTTCAGTATATATTAAGTACTACGTTTAGCTGTTATACTTCATCAATGATTTTTGAAGAATGCTTCAAACAAATGTCACTGTCAAATAAATATATATAAAAATATTTTTTTACTAT
Source organism: Bactrocera neohumeralis (assembly GCF_024586455.1). Classification (NCBI taxonomy): domain Eukaryota; kingdom Metazoa; phylum Arthropoda; class Insecta; order Diptera; family Tephritidae; genus Bactrocera; species Bactrocera neohumeralis. The sequence continues at coordinate 66,864,180 of NC_065923.1, read as the reverse complement.
AGACGATTACCAACTCTTTGTTATCAGGAAATCATAGAAATATTTTTTAAGACATTTTACACTAGAAAGCTGCTAATTTGTTGGAATCGCCGTCTTTGGATTACTGAAGCATATAACCGCTATACAACCTGATCGATCAAAACCAAGCCTTTGTATGGAAAACTTTTTTAATTGACAAGATATCTTCGCCCAATTTGGCATAGTTTATTCTCTAAGACAATATTATACTATCTCTAAAAATTTTTTAGATCGGCTTGCTATAGCATGTAGTTGCCATACAAACTGATGACTAAAAATCAGGTTCTTCCGTGGAAAACTGTTTAATTGTCGAGATATCTTCACGAGTTTTTGTATGGAATATTGTTTTAAGCAACGCTAAAATATCTGAGAAATTTTCCTGATCGGCCTCGTATAGCATATAGCTGCCATACAAACTGAGCGATCAAAATCAGGCTCTTGTAAAGAAAATTTGTTTTTTGAAAAGCATTTAAAAATTTCAGTAGCGTAAATTCATTAAATTTGTAGCTTTTTGCTGGAAAAAGTTTTTATAAACTTTTTTTTTTTAATTTCATAACTTACGAACGTATGTATGTGCAAGCTGCCAAACAAGAATGCACACAATTTTTATGTGTCAAAGAGCTCTTACAAAGGTACACATAGTATACATACATACATATCTGTCAAATCATATATACATACATGTGTATACATATACATACATATTTGTCACAATATTTCTTAATTTTCTGTTCAAAATATACTTCCTTGACCTATTTGTCTCCACTGCATAGTTCCGTTGAACATTTCCGCTGCCATTTGATTTATTTTAAACACATATATAATAGTACCGTTACTGCTGCGCACACACGGCGCTGTTGCATGCAACATCCGCCGGCAGGCCATTAGAGTCACACTACATAATAACCTAACATAACATAATTATATAATAATAAAGAGAAATGGCGAAAAAATGCTTGTCACAAGCCATGTGTGACATGTCTCGAAACTTTTTGTGTCAGTGTATATATGTGTGCGTGTGCTGTTTGTAATTAGTCATAACAAATGTTCTAAGGACACGAAGATTTTAATTGTCATTCGCTGACATAATATACAAATGCATGAATATGTTTCATTTACTTATACATACATAAGTAGGTATGCATATTACTCAACTTTACAAGTGCCGACAAGTGAATAAAATTTAATAACACATGTCAATATACATACATATACGTTTGTATGTTACATTAAAAGCAAAGTGTGGCAAGCAGCCTAAGACGTTCGCAGGCATTTTGCAATGCAAATAAGTCTAAGTAATCCCCGACAGCAAGAGCAACAAATTTGGCACACATTTTGCAATTAATTTTCCGCAATTTCATGCTTCGGAAATGATTTCATATGCAAATTTCAACATATGGCATTATAAGTGCACACCTACCAGACATACATTCGCTATAGCAAGCGGTGTTCAAGTAAAATGTAAGACGCTTAAATGCAGACAAGCTGTGTATACATGAGAGGACTGTGAAAATTGAGAGGATAACGGCACACTTCTCCTAAGTCATCTTATTATATCAGCGTGCCATAATTTGCACTTTATTGCATAATTTATGGCGTTGTTTTTTTTTTTTTATTTTTCCCCCTGCGGGTAGGGGGGACCCCCTTGGGTTCGGGGGGGGGAAACCGAATATACCCGTGGTAAGGCATGCCTGTCGTAAGAGGCGACTAAGATCCTGGCCACCAGTCCAGAGCTGTATGGAAGCTCAACTGGTCGTAGCTTCGGTTACAAGGTCATACCAAAGACTTTAACCTGGTACCACGGGGAGCAGTTAGCCTTTGGAGGTAACACCAATCTGCTCATTGGGTTTGGCCCTTTGTGGAGATTCGTGGTGGCTGTGGTTAAAACCCAAATCGCGGGAAGAACTGACCTTGTCAGTTGAATGTGGAGTTGCATTGCAACCGGGTGCCGGACCCAAAGTACGGCAGAGGTTTTAGATGGGCCTCGAGCCCTACCAAGGTGGTTAGTGTGTCCATGCCACACTGCCAATTGGTACTGAAAATGCTTACCCAATTTTCAGGGCGCTGATCGACGCATTGTATTGATCCGTTGTGCTTTTGAGAGGCGTGGAGTAAGGCTGTTGTCAGTACCACGTTAAACACACCAGACGTTGTTATTTGTGTGCATATCGGCCTCAGCATATATATACATATATATATATGTATATATGTGCATATGTAAATATAGCCAACTTCCTTAATGTTACGCTTGAACGAATGTAGAGCTGCTACTGTTTATATACAGGGTGGCTCAAAACTAGTCCTCCTATCAGAAGATGCTATAAATTTTGCAATTGACCTCTAATGTCAGTTCTGTTTTGACATTTGTGTAGTAAACACATGCAAAATACACGTAAATAAACAATGGTGCGCTACACTGCGTGCCACAACCGATATGCTGAAGGATGCATTTCCCGGTCGCCTAATCTTCCGTTTTGGCGATTTACACTGGCCAGCAAGATCGCCTGATTTGATCGCTCCAGACTTCCTTTTGTGGGGATTTTTGAAGTCGCGGGCTTATGTCAACAAGCCTCAGACTCTTGCAGCTCTTAAAGATAATATCCGTCAAGAATGTGAGGACCTATCGCCGGAAGTTCTGGCCAAAGTGATGGAAAATGCCATAAAAAGGGCTCAAATGACAATCAACTGTGGCGGCGGCCATTTACATGATATCATATTCTCGACTTGATGTAAACAAATTTAAAAGACCAAATAAAAATAATCGACAAGCATAATCAAAGTTTTTCATTTTTTTAAAAAGTTTTTTATTTTCCAAAAAACATCGGAAGATAATTTTTACGCCACCTGTTACATACATACATACACATATATACGCCTGTGTGCTTGGGTCTTTGCATATTAATAAGGAAATATTATTTTCACCACTCTGTGACCTTAATAGGCTCTCCACTTAAGTCTACATTGAATGACCAAAATGAAAGGCTTGTGTTTGCCATACAAAGTTATTAGCGTATGTGTATGTATGTGTGTCACATATATGTATGCATATATGTCTCTTTGCCATATACCACTTAATAACCATCTATTCGGCGTCAGTCAACACTTTCATTTAGTATTACGTCGACCATTTCTTCGGCACACCTACAATGACACAACCAGCACATGCCTTTCTCCAATTGCTTTTGTGTCGCTGCTTTTGTATGATTTATAGCATTCGTGTGCCAGATTTTACTGATGAGATTTATTATATACACACACACACACACACATATATATATATATATATATATATATATACAAGAATGCTGAGCAATCTACATATCTAAAGCATTAACATGAAACTCAGACTGTGTTGTATTCACACCATCACACTTTGTGGCCTTACAACACAGTGATGCAAATTAGTTTCGAAGTCTGTTGAGAGAATAGTGCTGTTTCATAGAAGCTTCTAAAACTGTTAGTAGATAATCTATATTGACGTTTTATCTATATATATAAAATGTTAAATAATATGAAATACAGAAATTAATGGCGAAGTTGCAAGCCTAAAAAAGGTGTATGCTTATAATGCTTTAAATCCCATGCTACTGATGACAGCTGATCCGTGGTACATAACAACATTTTTATGAATTGCTTTAAGTATACTTAGCAATGTAATATCCAATCATTTATTCCCCAAAATATGTCTCGAAAGGGTTTCGGGTCAACCTAACTAAAGTACTAATAAAAAACATTAACATAATGTTTTAAGTTTCTTAACTATATAAATCGAGTAGAATTTAACATTTTTGAAACACTTAACTGGGCGGAACAATCTTCAACTATGTCTTCATCTTGATAAAAAAAAAACAAAAATTATTTTTAATTTCTAACTCAACAATGTTTGTCATCCGTCTATGTACTGCCCCGAATTTGTCTCAACACTTATTATTTCGAAGAGGTCTCTCTCTATCTCAGTTACTTTAGTGGTTCTCTTGAATTTTTTTGAGTCAGAAAGCATATAATCCATTGTTTTTTCCCGTTTTCTAACCCTTCTTAAAAGTAAAAGCAACAATAACAAATGTTCCTTAAAGGAGACATATATATGACAAGTTTTAGCTTAGTTACGAGCCTTTTTACCTTTAAATACGTTTCTTCTGCAATAGGAGTAGACTAAGCTAAATAGAGAGAATGCATTAATTTTTGTAAAAAAAAAAAACCGAGATATTCCTACAGAAATCGTCTCTATTCAAAATGTTTAAAATTTGGGTCCTGGTTATGAATGGCGGATGAATATCGTCAAAACAACTCTATAATTGGTACAAAAGTTTACGTCACCGGCTTTATGAACCTTCTTCGGAAGCAGATACGGTCTCGATCATATCTTGCTCTCGTCAGCTCCTAACTCTAAACAACTTTAATGGTGTTTATCGATGACTATTTTCGGTTGATGAGAACATGGACATGACCCTCACTATGTCAGCGAAAGGGGGCTTAAATGTAGTCCGTTTTTACAGATGCGAAAAATTTTCAGCCCAGTTAATAAATCGAATTTTATTATATTGGGAGATTCCTTAAATAGTCAGAACTGATGTCAGAAGTTTAGAAGATGGTATTTTGCTGAAGCTCTTGGACGAAGAGCTAATAAATTGAGATTAGAACAGATGCAAGGAAGACTGGGTTTGTCAAAAGATATGATGAAGACGATCTCTATATTGATCGAGCGTGTGTAGCGCAGCAATACCTACTTCAAACAAAAGATGTATGATGTTTAATCCATGCTTTTTCCGTACTGTGTGAAATAGGTTAAATCGTTAAATCCAAAAACGGATCACCACTTGGCAGCTGAGTACGCCGGTCCATTATAATACTGTGCCAGAAAGAATTCGAAGCCGACCAGCGACTAATTAGCTAACATGAAGTCCACAAGTCTAGCGTTAGAACGCAAACCACAGCGGAGACTCAATTGTTTCCAATCCGATATAAACGGGAAAATAGTGCTCTCTCTTGCGAACTCTTAAGACAAAATATTGTTCAAAATTGTACTGAGTTTTGCAGAGTACTGAGAGCTCTTTTCTTTCTTTAAGCCTCTTGCAAAAGGAACTAAATATCACTTGATGTGTACTTATATATGATATTACCCTGTATTGATTTACTGAACGGTATACTCAGGGAATATTTTATGTGTCAATACATAGTCAATTCGATATCACATCTGGAGACCAGATAAATATTTAAAATGTGCCACAATGTCCACTCGCAATGGATTGAATTCCGGCGAATTCGAACATAAAGTACATCATGACTGACTAACAATTCATACACATATATACATATGTGTAAGCTGCATCCTCAACACCGACATAGTTGCAACATAAGTCATACAGAAGCCTCACTCTTTTATATATATGCATGTGTGTGTGTTCGTCACGCACGTGACAGTTGCACACGAGATTTGTGTTTTAGTCTCATTTTTGCCCGAAATGCAACATTCTTAGGAACAAGTCAGCAAATCCTAGTAGTGATTGTAGCTGTGCACTAATGTATAAGCTGTAAAACACATGTGTCCGCTACAACTGCTCATACATAGGAAGTAAGTATGCGTGCCACAGACAGCAAATGGCATCACGTTGATGATGATGTGATGTGATGAAGGTCTGAATTCAAGAACCGGAAATGAAATTTTAGTCTACTAAGCGTAAAGTACAACTGTTCAAAGTCATCGCAGGGTTAGAGAGTACGAAAAGCTACGTTTCGGCTAAGTAGCTGAGCGCTAACTGTATGGCATTGGCTATGTGGCAGGAAGCTGATAACAAGGGTGCAGCAAAGTAGCACGTAGTGAAGTTACGAAGGGATATCAAAGTGACGGTATTTGATTGTTGGACTGCGTGTTGGCATTTCGGTGCAAACCCGGTATTTCTGTAGTAGTTGTGGTGGAAATTATTAAATATGAGGTTTCTTTGGGCTATGGTTGGGCTTGACTCTGTGATTACAAAGCATTTATGAATTGTTTTCATAAGTGGTTCACAGAAATCATATGGAATATATTTTTGAGGATATGCATAATAAAGGAAATATGTTCTTTATGTAAATATAAAAAAGAAAAGAAATTACTTCCATGACTTAACATCCGTCACATCGGTTAATGGTTTTCGCAAAGAGCTTTTTTGGGAATTTTAGTGGAAATATAATTGAAAACAGATTAAATTAGCATTAAGTTAGTTAACAAAGTGAAGCCATATTACAATAGACCATATTATTATATTTTGAACCGTTTAATTAGAATTTGTTGAAATCGAACCATTATAGCATATACATAGCTGTCATAGAAAATGAGCGAGAAATCAAGTCCTTGTAAGAAATCTTGATCCTGTGAAGAGTATTGTGGTTTCGGTAAAACCGAAATCAACATGTTTTGTTTATTTTTGAAGTCTAAAATTCACCTAAATCTTGAAAAAGATGTAGATTTCATTTTTAGTTGATGCAAAATTCTTTACAATATTTCTCTATAAAGTATTTTTCTTTGAGTACAGCAGTTTGTTAAGTTTTTAAGCTTAATTTACTTAAAAAAAAATAATTATTCCTGCAATAGCTTAAGTTCGTGTGCTAAGGGCCACTTTCTTAAAGAATCCCCAGTAAGTTTCTTAAAAACATCACTAAAGTATTGCCTCTGCTTCACAGTGAACAAACATAAGCTGCTATTAATTTCTACACTTAACGCACTGGTGCGTATACGTAACCATTACGAAAATTGATGTTAATTTGAAAATATCCAAATAAACACACAAGCTTACCTTCCACAATGTAAAACAAATGCAATTTTCTTATAAAACTCACAGACAGGACCGATTTTTGCTAAGCAAATTATAGCCAGTCGGAAAGCTAGCTCAAACCATAAGAGTGTCTGGCAATGGAAAAAAGTGTGGTAGCAGTAAAAGGAGATTTGCTAAAGTGGTCCACTCTTGTGCAAACACAAAAGTGTGTATGTAAATAGAAATCATTAGCACAAATACTTCATTTTGCTTATGGACTGCATATGAAGTTGCGCAAAGCCGGTTTTGATGTGCTTAGCTTTGCTCTAATTCGCTTGAGCTCACACAGCTGGATGTGGGCTTTTAAATTTTTCGGATATATTCTGTCACGTTTGTAAGTAGAAAAGGTAATACATATGTATACCATATAAGAATTTTTAGTTGGATAGAGAGAAGTAGATTTTGAGCAGTATGATGCCATTGACACGTAGCAAAACCAATTTCATTCAAATATTTCTCGAATCACTAAGCAAATGTAAGGTAAAATCATGTAAATTTCTATATGTGTATGCCGTTATTTTGCAACTGATGGGCAGCTGTAGTCAAATGGTAAAATTTCGACAATAATACTCGTATGCCTACAAGCCGACGCCACGTTGCAGTAGACAGACAACATACATGCATCTGTAAGCACACAAGCAAACAAATGTAAGCAATTATATGCGCTTATATATAGATATATATTACACATATACATATGTATTCGTATCTGGTCTTAGCCATCACAATTATTGGATTACAGGCAAAATTTTCATTCATTACTTCGTAAGTTGTACCTTTTATCGAAAGAAAAATATTTTCAGTAGTAAAATGATATTTGGTATGCTGATATCTGCCTAGAAAATCAGCAGATTGCAAATAATTAAGCGTATACAGCTACAGCCAGATATTTGAAAATGTGTGTGTGTATTGTGTGTCTTTAGTAGAAAATATTGAGCTGAGGCATTTTGATGTAGCATTGTCTGTTACATAGCTGGAATAAATCTATACTCTCGTACTTAAATTACAATTATTTGCTTAAAATCAATTTTGGTCTAAAAACCACAATGCAAAATTCAATGCCAAAGAAAATCGATATTTTGCTGAAGCATAAATATTTATAAAATTTATAAGTTTTCTAAAATTCCATTGTTTATGTATGGTATGCAAATGTGTTTACTTAAATAGAATATTTTAAAACAAGAAAGAAATATTTTTTTCAATTTAAGTTGGAAAAACTTAAGTCGTTTAATGCTATTTGGGGCTAAAATTTTAGGATATAGCTAAAGTTGAAAACAATGCTTTGAATCTCCATAAAGTTTGACAGAAGAACTCAAAATTGATACACTCACTTAAGTCGACGCATTATATTTTAATATCGGGCTGATTTTTTAAGAGCTTGATAACTTTTTTTAAAAAAAAAACGCATAAAATTTGCAAAATCTCATCGGTTCTTTATTTGAAACGTTAGATTGGTTCATGACATTCACTTTTTGAAGATAATTTCATTTAAATGTTATATTGCCTTGTATATATAAAATTTATTTTTTCGAGCATTTGAATCGGAATAGCCCGATTTCTTATATGTTGTCTTCCAAAGCTGGAATAGTTGCTGGCTTATTTTGAGTTTTGAAAAAATTAGCCCCACAAAAAATAGTCTAAAGGCGTTAAATCGCATGATCTTGGTGGCCACCTTACGGGTCCATTTCTTGAGATGAATTGTTCTCCGAAGTTTTCCCTCAAAATGGCCATAGACTCGCGAGCGGTGTGGCATGTAGCGCCATCTTGTTGAAACCACATGTCAACCAAGTTCAGTTCTTCCATTTTTGGCAACAAAAAGTTTGTTAGCATCGAACGATAGCGATCGCCATTCACCGTAACGTTGCGTCCAACAGCATCTTTGAAAAAATACGGTCCAATGATTCCACCAGCGTACAAACCACACCACACAGTGCATTTTCGCGATGCATGGGCAGTTGGCCACCAAGATCATGCGATTTAAGTCTTTCGACTATTTATACGTCAAGTTTTACAGAGAATAATAGCAATATTCCATACAACATACATTCATTTTATGCGCCAATAAAAGTTGCCCAAAATTTTTTCCATTTCCACCTGAAATTATCTTCAAAAAGTAATTGTCATGAACCAATCTAACGTTTCAAATTCCGATGAGATTTTGCGATAAAATCGCGTTTTTTTTTTTAAAGAAGTTAGCAGCCTTAAAAAATCAGATATATATAAACATACATATATTTTTTCTGATTTGAATCATACGATTATAAGATAGTGTTTAAGTTGAAGATATTACTTTGAGTTTTGAAAAAATTAGGGCGCATAACTCAAAAATTCTGTGTTCACTTAAGTAAATATTAGTAAAAGTAAAAAAAGTAAAAACTATTTTAAATCAAACTCAATTTAAATAATAGATTGTCAAAAAAGTCTTGCGGTATTTTCGCTAGTTGGCGCTGAAAGCGCGTAGTTCTAGTTTTATTCATCGCATCGGGTCATGCTATACCTTTTTGGAAAGCTCATTTTACGCGCTAACACGTGTTTGATTTATTGTCGTTTCTTTTAAGTCGTTCGTGAGTTATAGCGTCGCAAACATCGAGCAAAATAAAGAGAAAATACGGCATATTTTACAGTACTACTATGATAAAGGCAAAAATGCATCTTAAGCCGCCAATAAAATTTGTGCAGTTTACGGACCCAATACAGTTTCCATTTCCACCGCACAACGATGGTTTCAACGTTTTCGTTCTGGTGTAGAGGTGGTCGAAGATGCGCCACGCTTCGGAAGGCCTGTCGTCGAAAATTGCGATAAAATCGCTGAATTGGTCGAAAGAGACCGGCATAGTAGCAGCTGTAGCATCGGTCAAGAGCTGGGCATGAGTCATCAAAAATTCATTTTTATTTCAATAAAAATACCGCTAGACTTTTTTGACAACCCATTATATTTTTATACTCTTTGATGCTATAAGAAATGTACCAGTGCATAGTATTAAAACTTCGTCGCAGCCAAATTTATAGTTTTTTCTTGTTTTTTGTTTTTATCATTGAATTCTAGTTAACTCAATTCAAGTCTAACTAAAGTTGTATAACACTTAACTTCATTGTTAGTATGCTGATGAACTGTATGTCAACCAAAATAAATAAATTTCAATACACATGTGGCTTACCACACAAATACCTACACACTCAATAGCCTTGAGTCATAATATTCGGTTTTTGACTAAATATTTGCAGTCACAGCATCTGACCTTTTTCTTCAATTCCAATTGCATTCACTTGCTGCATGGCACATTGAACACATTGCTTTGCCACAAAAACAGACATTTTTACACACACATTACTTTGCTGCAACGAACTTTTCTAATATTTAGCCACATATGAGCATATTTCTACACTTTATATGTGCTCTACCCGACTTCTGAATGACAACTCACACATAAACCCGCTCATTCATACTACCTCAACACTTTTACTTTTTAATTATTACTCTGGCATGTAGCTCATACTATATATGTTTGTATCTGTACTATCCCTTCTACCCCTCTAAATTAACACACATTTACCAATTCTACAAATTCCTTCGGCTCGTTCATCACAAGTCGTGACTGGGGAATTTCGTAATTAAAATTTTTAGAAAATGTACAGAAAAAAATAATGAAAACAGTTGAAATTGCTTTTGCTTTTGTATTTCTATTTCCATTTGTACAATTCCTATATTTATTCAAACAAATTCTGCCCTCGGCGAATATGTAGGACCTGTATATTTGTTGGACTTCAATGCAAATAGTTGTTTTGTCTCTGTATTGCAGCAATTTAATTAAAATGCTGGCAGGCCTGTCGAAATAAATTAAATATATATAAAAATTAATCATTTTGCAGCCTTTTCATGTACAGTGTAGTACCTTGGGAGCTGTGTGGTTGAGCATGTTTGTGGAAACAATGAGAAAATCAATGCCTACGTTCAAATATAAAATAAATAAAAATAAATATTTGAGCTGGCAACATCTTGCATCAAATATAGAAGTGCACAATGTGTTCTCCCTGTGATACCACTTTCAATTAAAGAAAGTTATCGATGTCAGAGTCCGAGAAAGTTTAAGTGAGAGCGAGCATTTTTCTCAATTTTCAATAATATTCAAAATTGCAATTTTCTATAATAAAACAGAAAATTTGTGTGTTTTTGCAAAGATATTAGTTAATAAAATAGAAATTATTTCACATTGATAATAGGCAGGTTGAAAAGTTTGTATCGAAAGAGCGCTAATAAAATTTTGAATTTACTACTCGTATATGTTTCATATTTAGATCTAACTTTGTTGTTACGAGTCACGAGTATATATTTCACAATGTTTGTTATTCCTCCTACTTGTAAATATTTGACTATATGCATATTAATTCATATACATATATAGACAAAGACTTGAGTTTTCAAGTAATCCTTTGAGTTGAAAGTTTTTATATATAATTCCAAGTTTTATAGAGCGACTTATGAGATTTGATTTTTAGGATGTACCAAGGGAACTGATTTGACACGAACTGACCTGATTAAGCTGCATTTTCTCTAGTCTAGTACAATTTTCTCGACATTCATGTGAAGTTTGGAAAAAGCGTTTTTGTCTGAAAATGCATGTATCGAATGTACAAATTGAAAATATTCTCAGAAAATTCAAAATATATCCGGCTATACTTTTGGAAATATGAACGTATTTTTAAGAATTTTTTTTAATTATTGTAATCGGTTCCCAAAACCCTTTTTTGCTTTTTTTTCGAAATGCTTGTTCGTTTTTCAAAAATTTCTTCCGAAATGAGTGTACCAATTGACTTCAAATTAGACCACTCTACCACACAAAAAACTACGTTTTTAAGCCGCAATTTTCGTCAAAAATCAAAATTTTGGATAATCCTTCGACCATTACCATAACCAATATATATTTTAATTTTTTTGGTTCTTGGATTTGAGATGTCGTTAAGCGGAAAAATATTCCTCATCGAAAATTTCTACGGAGGCCCTCCTGAGTTCGTCTACTGGATCAATAAAATCCAAAATTTGAATCGGCGGTTATTAAAGTAAATAAAATCTTTAACGATAAATTATTTCTGTTTATTTATTAAATAAAGTACTTCTCAAATTTTATCAAAAAAACTGTCTTTTATCTGACTTGGTTAGTTTGTTGGTCAGAAAAGATGGATCCATAGATGTTTTATGCTCCCTAGCAAAGTCCAAATAAACTCCTGCTGTATAGCAAATTTACCCTTTTAGTCGAAATTAAAAATTTTTCTACTCAAGAAGCTTGGCCGAATACTATCACCACCTATTACATTCTGTTGATACTACTTTAATGAGTTTCTGCAAATAAAATTAGTTTTTGTTTTTTTTTTTCATTTGACGTAAAAATATATGTAGTTCCTTGTCGCACGCGGAAGTCTTTTAGAAAGCTTGTCTCTAAATATTAGTCCTCTAGCTGTTATTATGTATTCAAATGTCAATATATATTTTTTCGTACACTCAAATACGTTTTTAACAAAGTCTGAAATAGAGGAATTTGATTACTTTCTTTTTCACCTAGAATAATTAGCTATGGGCTTTTTTTGGGGCCCTAGACTGAGATTACTTCTTAAGTAATTAAGTTCTTAAGTTAATTAAAAGTGAATGTTATTGGATGTCGAGAGATTTTGACAATATACACAGAAATTGAAAAGGAACTTGAAATTTGTCTTGTTAAAGAAATGTTTACTACCAATTGAATGAAGATGTGGAAAGTGGTTTCAGGGAGTTTATTTTCGTTGTAAGTCAGTAATTTGAGACCTCAGAATTATCATCTTTTGGCATTTGGCGGTGAATTAAAAACTATAGTATTCGAAAAAAAGTGTTGATGTTATGTCGGACATTATAAAGTATGTATATTTAACAGGAAGGAAACTGAAGACTTTGGAAAGTACGGAATGAATGTCATAACCCTGAAGTTGGAAACATATCAATCATATTAAAGAGACAAGTTACATAATCTTTGTTATTATATATATGTATACTTAAAATATAAAAAGGTAGAAGTATACAACTTTATACGGAGGGATATGGAACAGTTTTGCTTCACTTGTATGCTATTATTTCAGTCCATTATTCGTTTTTAAGTGTATAAAGGTTTCCCTTTTCCACATTATCCACGATTGACGGCAACATGCTTGCAAGTTATCAAAGTCAGGAAACCCAGTGTGTTTATTAGGCACTACTAGTTATCAAGGCGGATGTAACGAAATAATTTGGAAAGGGCCTATGTATGTCACAGAAGAAACTATGCTGCACTGATCATAGATGAGACTTTTCCTCTACAAACTAATAAGGACCCACAAAAAATATAATAAACCTTCATGAAAAAATGCACAAAACCAATTAATCGTTGAATTGAGGTCAGTTTACAAATCCATGATGCCGCTCACTGCACAAATTTACATTCGCCATAAATTGTAGAAAATATGACTTGGAAGTAATAAAAAGCCATTTTCTGACTCTAATTGTGTACATGCATGCCACGCACAAATAAATATTTGAGGCCTTACATTTTTCATTTACTTCTATTGTGATTTGATCTGTGACGGTGTTTTCTTGGAATGCCGAAGCTCACACCGCGTTGGACACGTGGAATGCGTTACGCATTTGTGCGATTCGTGTTACGTGAACGAGGCTGTCAACGGCGAGCTAGATTCAGGTTAATTGCCGTGAATATATTTTATTTATTTTGAAATTTCCCTGCTATTGTTCCGGTACTATATGTTGGATATAAACATAAATGCGTGGACGCATGAAAATATAAATTTTAATGAAAATATTTGCAAGGAAGGTTGTGAGGTATGTAGGTTCGGTAGTGGCAGTAGGCGGGAGTTGTGAGTGGGAAAATAGGTAGGCATATAAAGGAAAGTCGAACAAGTGGGAAAGAGGGAAATACAATGGTGAAAGTTCTCAACTTGAGCGGAATGTAAAGTTATACCTTGAGCACTATATACAGTGAGCGGAGAAACGAATGAGAGGAGAGAGCAGAAAATTATTATAAACAAGTGAGAAGAGAGCACATTTTTTTTTATTCCAGAGGAATCGAAATCTTCAATATTTGAATCTTGAAGTTTGAATAACTTTTTTTTGAAGAAAACGTTCACAATGACTTAACTTTATAAAAACTAATTTACGTTATGAATTAAGCAATTTTTGAGATTTTTTTCTAATAACTATTGATCTATTTGAACTTGAAAGTGTTATTCTTTTCGTCATAGAATTTCCCACGAATAAAAATATGAAGTTATGGAAAATGGGAAATTTTAGAGGACTTGAAGTCTATATAATATAATAATAATATAATTATTAAAGTATGTGTTTTATAAGGAAAAAATTTCTAAAGTTAAAATAAAATTTTACGAAGGGATTCGAAACCTATGGAAAATTTTAACATTTCTAAATTTTCGAAAAAATTGTATTGAAAGGGACTTAAAAACCTTAGAAAATATAAAAATTTCTGAATTAAAAAAATGATTGGAAGGGATTCAAAGGCTTTAGCGAATATAAAAATATCTGAATTTTCGATATTTTTTGGAGGAGTTTTGGAGGCTATAGAAAATTTAAAACTATCTGATTTTTCAGACAACATATTTTGGAGCGGACTTAAGGACTATGGAATATAGGAAAATATCTAAATTAAAATTTTTTTGGAAGTATTCAATAACTGTAGAAAATATAAAAATATTTGTTTTTATTAATTCTTTTTAGGGTTCTTGAAGACTATCGAAAATATAAAAATATCTGCCAATTTCGAAAAAAATTGCTTTTGAAAGGAATTGGAAATAGAAAATATGAAAGTACATATCCGAATTTTCGGAAAAAAAATTTGTACTCAAAGCATATAGGTAATAGAAAAATATTCGAAAAAAATATTTTTAGGAAAATAAAATGTTTTGAAAGGGCTTAAAGCCTATAGACAATTTTGGAATTTATTTTTTTAAGTGGACTTGAAGACTGTAAAAAGTAACTAAATTTAAATTCTTTTTATTTATTTTTTTTAATTTAATTTTTTCAAAAATTTGCTGAAAGATATTTAGGGAACATTAAGTCTATTGAAAATTTTTCTTCGTGTTTTCTTCTTATATTTCATTATAGTTTTAACTTCACAAGTAAGGTATTTATCATAAAAAATAAAAATATCTTGTTTTTTTTTATTAATTTGTTTTTATATCTGAAAGTCAGTGACACTTACAGTGGCCTGCAGAAAGGCATTCAGTGCCGCCTCCTTGGCCCAGTAATCACGAAACGACGGTTTTTCGTGAAACGCCATTACACGTGCCGAATCAAATCAACGCTGGTGTAAATTGTAAATTACCGTTGGTTATATCCGAGAGCATAAACAGTTTTTATTGCGCCAAATGCCGTGGATGGGGATGATGGTGCACTAGAAGCGTGTGAAACGCTTCCGTGTGACCGTTGTGGCAGCACCAACGTTATTTCTTTTTTTCACAATTTTTCATACAAATTTGTTCACCATTAACGGCCCTTGAATTTCATATTATTTCATTACTTTATTTTATTTCGTTTTATTTTGTTTTATTTATTTTTTGTACCGTGGAAATTTTGCGCGCGGCATTTACTCATTATAAATATTGTTTTATTTCAATTTTTATTTTTACTTTATTATTTATTTTCTCATATTTTTCCGCGCTTGTTTTCACTTGTGACCCGCACGGTCGTTTGCGCTACTTGATTTATGGCCACCTCTTTTATATGCGGTTTGCATTAATTTTAATAATTTATTGCTGGTATTTAATTTTTTTCCAACACAAATTTGGCGGTTGCTATTTCTTTTGAAATCTTCGTCGTCTCTTTAGCGGACTGAACGCAAATAGCAGCTGTTTTAGTTGCTAGAAACGAAATATTTTACTTACGCATGAGTACTTCTGCCAGTGAATGAACCCCCATGCGTTATTTGGGACGAGAAACGTGCGCAGCAAACCTACTTCAAATACATATATTGCCTATAGAAACCATTGGGAGTTTAATATATCATATACTCCACATGACTTTGAAAGAGATGTATGTATTTAGTTTTTGCATTTTGGAGAAAGAAAACACTAATATACATTTTTTTTATTCACCCATGAATATTTATAATTTTAATGTTTTTAGTCTTCATAACTTTGATTTTTTGGTTGAGACCAAAAAGCTTCGGTAACGTAACTCACTCCTTGTGACACTGTGGGTGTTCAACACCCATAAAATGATCTTTCTTTTTCTGTCATTTTAGGTTTTGAAAACCTCATTTTAAAAACACGTCCAAAGAGCGATATTCTCTTAAAAAATATGCCTATGTAGTCCTAAAATGTCCTAAAAAATTATTTTATTTTCTTTTTATACTCTAGCAACCTGTTGCTACATAAAAGTATCAAATAATAAAATTTGCCATGCAAAGACCTTATTTTAAACAATCACTTTGCATAGCAGCTATAGTGGTCCGGTATCGACGGTTTTGACAAATATTTTGACATCTACTTCTCTGAAAAATAAAATTCGCCGGTACCGATATTAATGTAGTTTGTAAAGTAGAAAGAAAGAAAGCACAAATAGAGAGAAAAAATCACCAATTGATGCTTCAAGTTTCATTGTTACATCTCATTTAGTTGACGAGGTATTCGGTTATTTTGTATTGAACTAGGTTATTCTTAACCAGGATGTGAGCTTGGTGTAAAAATAATAGGAGTGGCGTGTAGTCCGATTTGGACCATTTTTACACTGTGGTATAGGAATGTCACATACAATTTTTTTACATATTTGGTAGAAATTGGTCGAGCGGATCCCAAGATATGTGACTTAACCAAAAGTGGGCGGTGCCATGCACATTAACGCCCTGCCTTACTATCTCAGGTCTAAAATTTTATATCTCTGTTGTATTTAGTTATTGATTTAACGCACTCTTAGTAGTAAGAAAAAGTTTTTATTAGGCAAAATACATCCTCACAAGTTTTGGCATAGATATTTATCCAAGGTAATAGGACAGGAAAATGTCCGAACAAACTGTTTAAATCGGACGACTATATTATATAGGCGTCGAACAAACGAACAAACTGTGCTATCAAAATAAAGATAAAGTTTTCTATACCTTTTATGCTATGGGAAATGCACCTGTGAAGGGTATTATGGCTTCAGTACAGCCGAAAGTAAGGTTTTTTCTTATTTCTTTTTAAGATTTTTACCGTTGTTTTTTAGAGTTAACTAATATTCTTTTATATGATTTTTATTAATTGGCTTCTTTTTTATTTTTTCTTATAATCATATTCCTTTAATCAATTTCTTTTTGTGCCGTTTCAGCTAATGAACAAAATCTAAAATTCAACACAAAAATTTCTTCATTTGCTTTCGAAATTTCTTTCTGCTTTTAGCTGGCACGCTGATATTAAAAAACTTTGCACAATTTTTTCACTAACTCACGAATGTTATTAAAATGAAATGCGTCTGAACGACGACTGTGCGCTGCAGCTGTTAAAGAATGCAAGATGACGACGATAAGCAGAAACTTTTGCCATCGCTTCCACACATTTGCCGCGCACACAAAAACACGCGCGCGAAACTGCAAAAAATCGCAACGAAAACCGGCGTATGGAATCAGTGGGTAGCAAAACGAAAATTTGAAAAATTATGCTACTTTTGCTCCCGAAAATAGCGACAGGCGCCTGGAACAATGTACCTTTGCGTATATGCACTGCCAGCCAATCACACTTGACGGCGACCCAATGGAGTCGTCGTGCCGAAAAATGTGTGTCAGTCAGTCAAAAGTTTGAACGCAAACGCGGCGTACTGCGAAGCGACAAGTACGATGGGCAACTGACGCAGCGGCACGTAACGGTGAGTGCACATGACCAAAGCGGTGCGCAGGTAATCCAGGTGCAGTGCGGTCGGTGATAATGTTGACGACGTGTGTCGTCGTAAGGGAGCTGATGGCGCTGGTGTCCAGTGCAACGTGCCTGCGGTGAATGTGGCAACGTTGACATTGTGAGTGTGTGTATGTGTGGAAAGCGTGCGCAAATTTTCCAACTGAAATGCAGTTACACAGGAGCCAATGTGCTGGGTGCAACGCCAGCACAAAGTGCACGAGGCTTAAAGGATTGTTGTTTGGCGGAGACACATTATGACCGGAAAACGGCGGAAGCATAAACCAAACGGCGCGAATAACAAACACACACATACAGATGGATATGCACACAAAGGCATCAACATGTTAATGGTAACTTTTAGCCATTATCCCTGCCGTAGTCTAGGCTCGAATTGGGGTCTGTGCCAAAGCGGCAGCGCGCACTGTGCACTGTGGCATACGGCATGCGGGCGGCGTACTGCGGTTTATGGACAGCGAGTATGTGACGTATATGTGTGTGTATGTATATCGTATGTGTTACCCTTCGCTACGTCACATCATTATTACGTTTTCATTAGCAACGCTGTAAGTTTACTTACCAGTCTTTGCTTGACTGGCACTCACCGCTTAACGGTAGCTCGTATTACCGTAATGACAATAATGATGTTGGCGACAATAACATGCGCTATTTGTAGTACATATGCACACACATACAAACTCACGTACAGTGATAATGCTATCTTGTTGCACAAACGCTTATATGTACAGTTGTGCTGACGACAGCTTGGATGGCATTGCATTTCCGGTTGAGCCACATTTCATGCATCGTATTTTATGTTTGTTTGTTTACTTGCTTCCTTCTTGTTTTTGTTTTTATTGTCTACGTTTTCACTTAACATTAAGTTGTTGGGCGAATGTTGCACGTTTTATGAAAATTGGTGCGCAGGAAAAGTGACATTTCAAGCGGTATGCACATTGTGTTACCGTTAGACAGCGATATGTTTATAAATATTTCAGAAATTCTCACACACATTTTTAAGTGTTAGTAGTGGTGATTCACCCAGTAGTATGTAGCGGAAGCTTTGTTTATGCTTAAGCAGTTATAATCACTTGCTTTTTTGTGAATTTTTTTTGAAAGGACATTTTTTTTAATAAAAAATGGCGGCTATCCAAAAATAATATATTTTTTATGTTTGATAAGAGCCTTGCGATTTTTATACGATCCATCCTGAACCAAAAAAATTATTAAAATTATGGAGGGAACACTTCACACAGTCTGCTAAATGCAGCGGTGAAAGTTTAACACTAGTAAATGGTGCACCCGACCATGAATAAGTTCAAATAGCAATTACACGTCTGAAGAATAACAAAGCGGCGGAGGCCGATGGATTGCCGGCGAGCTATTCAAATACGGCGGCAAAGAACTGATTAGGAGCATGCATCATCTTCCTTGTAAAAACGACGTCGGACGAAAGCATGCCCAACGATTGGAACTTAAGTGTGCTCTGCTCAATCCACAAAAAGAGAGACCCCACAATCTGCGCCAACTACCATGGGATAAACCTCCTCAACATCGCTTTTAAGGTTCTATAGAGCATACTATTTGAAAGATTGAAACTGATTGGACCTTATCACTGTGCCTTCAGGCCTGGAAAATCAACAACTGACAAGATATTCACCATGAGCCAAATCTTGAAAAAGATATGTGAAAAGGGAATCATCACATACCACCTCTTCGTCGATTTCAAAGCTGCTATGTCTGAGTTTGATATCCCCGCAAAACTAATACGGCTGCGTAAACTGACAAAAGCTCCTTTGGGATCGGGAAGTACCTCTCCGAGCCGTTCGATACCAAACGAAGTTTCTGAAAAGGCGCCTCCCTATCACGTGATTTTAATCTGCTGCTGAAGAAAATAATTCGAGCTGCAGAGCTTAATCGGGCAGGTACAATTTTCTATAAGAGTGTACAGCTGCTGGCGTACGCCGTTGATATCGATATCATTGCCCTCAACATCCGCGCCGGTAGTTTGCGCATTGGCAATGATGAATATTACAGTCGCTGGGAGATGAGCTGTATGACGATGATACACGACGATACAACATAGTTCAGCGAATTAAGAAGCAGCGGCTTACACTACATCATATAGTTCGAATGGATGAAAATGCTCCAGGTCTGAAAGTATTCAACATAGTAAGGGGGAAGCAGAGGAACAGGAAGACCTCCACTCCGTTAAAGAAACCAGGTGAGAAGGACCGTTCTACACTTGATATCTAGAATTGGCGCCAAATAGCGAAGAGAAAGAACGACTGCCGCGCTGTTGTAAACCCGGCTAGATCCGCGTAAGTGGTGTCTACGCCAATAAAGAAGAAGAAGCTTTATTTCGGCATTTTGCATTCACACTTTTTTAGTTTTGTTCTGACACTTAAAACGATGAGTATCAGAAAAAAATGTGAATCCAAAACCATATCGTTGGGTTAATGTTAATACAATTAGTGGCTGTTCATTTCTAATGCTGTTTCTGGTTTTAAGTTTTCTGAAAAAATTCCATTTTTTTCTGATGTTTTATTGTTAATGTTTTTCTGTCTAAAACAATTTCTAGTACACACACATCACATTCCATTCGAGCCTAGATCCCAACAAATTGTATCATTTACTAAATATAAACAAGATATCTGAACATTTATTTCCTGTATTTGCTGTTTCACAAAAGTTCCCAAAAAATGCCCATATAGTGCTTAACTGCAATGAAGAACCTCGCCACTTTGACACTGGGTTATTGCGAGTGTATGTCAATTTAATTTATGTTAACTTGATTTTCATGCGATGTCAAATTGCTCTAGGCTTATTGACGCGTTATGTAGACCAGCTGCGGCAGTTGGCAGCAGTGAAAGTTGCTAACAGAGACAAAGTGACATGAAATCGACTTCCGGTTGAAAGGGAGAGACAAAAAGTGAAAGCGCCTTAGAATATACTGTTATAGCTGCCATGTAGAATTTATAATGTTAGGTTGTGGAATACTGGGAAAATACTTATATGGGGTGTATGACAAATAAGTGAAAACAAAAGACACTTGGGAAGACAATAAAAGTTAGATAATGAATGAAATTGTGGCATATATGAGAAAGAAAATGGATAGGACCAAAGAAAAATGTTGCATATTTTGCACAAAGAAAATATATCATAACTACTGTTATAGGCTTTCTTCACACCCTAACCTGAAATATATATGCTTCTTACACACGATTTGGAAAGTTTGAAAGTTTCAATAAATCAAATTTTAGATAATTTCTATAATTCTTTGAAAAAAAATCCACTTATTTGTCCATATATTTTAAATTCTCATTTTAAACTTTTTAGCGTAGGCCATTTTTCCGGCTTCGTCAATTTTCTATGTTCCATTTTTTTCTTGCTGTGGTCTCATTGTTGCCTTTTCCTGTTGTATCATATTTTTTGTTTGTTGCCTCTTTCAAAATGACAAGCTAAAATGTCAGTAGCCCAGTGCCATTTTGAGCCATTGTCAATGTACGTCACGTCACTGTATTGACGTCAATGTACTTTCAAATTTATTGTTGAATGTTTTGATTGCGCAACTGTCAAATAAATGCTCGAACAGCATATGCCATAAATATAAGTTTTTGGCTGTTAGGCCAAATGTTAGGTTTTTGCTGTTGTATAATAGGTCAGACGTTTAATGCGATTTCTTTGTTAAAAAAAAAAAACAGAAAACAAAATAAAATATTGTAATTAAAGAATTGAGGTAAAGTAAAAATATTTATATTATATATTATTATAATAATGATCGTAGGAAAATAGACTGCAAGTTAAGAAATTCTACTTGTTATTTCACTGATTAGATTGTCAAGAACCAAGCTATTTAAAAAGAAATTTGTTCAATGAAATCCTACAACAGATGCCGAAATTATAAAAGTTTTTATTATTTATTTATATATTTGCCAAAGTAAATTATTATTTTTTTTTTAATTTCAACTCTTGGTTTTTAAGTTATTTTCAAGTTGACATAGATGGCTTAGGACCAGTGGGGAAAAATATTGCCACAGAATTTCAATAAGAATAAGTGATAAAAACACTTTATTTTAAATATGATCCTAATACTTCAATGAAAGAAACTCAGTTGGTGTCATTTATGACCAAGTGTCATTCCTCATATTGGCTGAGCAAATATTTTGTTATTATATGAATACTAGCTGACCCGGCAAACGTTGTTTTGCCATGTATATTATTTCTAGGAAACATTTTTTTAGTTCAATAAAAATAAGCCACATACAGACAATGTCTGGCCTTGTGACTTATTGATCGTCACAGCGAATGCCAATCTAATGGGAAATTGAGTGCGTTTGAATTCAATTTGCACATCTGTAGCATATCGTAAATTCGTGGCAGCAACACATTTTGCCTTGAAACTTGCAATTCAAGATGATGGCTTCAATGACGTTTTTCATTAATTTTTTAATGACTAACCGTGTGCCATTACACAGCCGTGGTGGGCTTAAATTGCGAAGCAGAATAATCGGAGATCCAACCTTCAATTGTAAATGATGTGGTGGCATGTCTGGCAAATCCAATGAAATTAAAAACTCAATTGGATAATTCACAGTCTCGTTGGTATCGCAAACTGCATCGATAGATTTGTATGACATCAAGTCCCCAGGCAACAACTGTTGAATCATTTTAAATTTAACCCATTGAACATTTTTAGCTGTCAAAATCGCTCTTTCATTGCATATTACGATTTGCATATTGTGTGTGTACGTCGGGAAATATGTGGTCGATGAGAGTATTTTTCGAGTCGATGGTTGTGCAGAAGTCCGTCTGTAATTTGATGCATTCAGTATTTTCATGTACATCAACTTTCCCATCACCAATATCTAACAGTTGTTAGAGAAATTTTCGGCGGATGGATCCTGAAGCATTTGAACGCGCATGTTCACCGTCAGTTGTACTTTTTCAACATTACGCCATAGTCGCGATGATTTTAAGCAAGCATTAATTTCATCAGCGTACGTTGAACGTGGAATAACGGGAAGTGTTTGTCTAAAATCACCAGAAAGGAGTAACAAAGTGCCGCCAAATAGTTTATCATTGTTTTTTTATATCCTTTAATGTCCTATCTAATGCCTCAAGCGAATGTTTGTGTGCCATAGTGCATTCATCCCAAATAATAATTTTACATTGTTTCAGCACTATGGCCATAGACGATTGTTTTTTTATGTTGCACACGGCAGCTTAAATGCTGAATGAGCTGTTCTGCCTCCATCTAATAAAGTTGCATCAGGAATTTCCGCAGAAATGAGTTCATCAGTTTGATCTGGTGTAACCACCATCCACCATCCAAAGAAGAATGTGTGCGTGCAGCTAACTTTTTTTTGCTACTCAACAGAATCGCTGCTGTTGTTTGAAAAGTCGTGCTGTGACATCGTGACGATCGCTTGCTTATTGACCGCGTTCCATAATTCCACATGTATGTCATCACATCCTGGGAGTAGTCGTTCATGTGTCTTGGGCTGCCATACGTTGATGGCAAAAGGAACGCCGACCGATATTAGCGCGACCTCTTCGTGGCTTCGTAAGAAATTTCAATCTGTAATTGATCACTTTATGTGAAACATAACGTTTTCACTGAATAGTTTTCAATAATTTTTCTTTTGAATAGCCGGAATAAAAAAGCATGCGACCGAAATTGAATGATTCAAATATTTGACAAATAAAAATATTGAAAAACAAAACAAACAAAAATTGAAAAAAAAATTTGTATGGAAAAATGTTACTTTTTTGGGAATTTTCCAATTTTCCAATTTCCCTTAACATTTAGGAGGATGAAAAATAGATGTTGTCCGATTCTCTACCCTAGCCGATATGCACGCTAAGATTCACGAAAATCGGTCGAGCGGTTTCAGAGGAGTTCAATAACGTACACCGTGACACGAGAATTTTTTATATTAGATATGTATGTATATACATACATACCTTTTAGAGCATTTGTGTAAGATTTTGTTTTCCAAAAATATATTTTGTTTTTAATTTTAAACACATCACTTGGTGTCACATTGGATGGCATATATCACATTATGTACATCGCATAAATACCGTCGATTAAAAATGGGCCTGACCCTTTATTCCATTAAGTCCAAATAAATACACTAAATCATATCCTGTCTTACCATGTCATCATACATCACATCGCATCCAATTAAAATACTTAAAAGTAATGTAACTGTTCAATTATATTGGAAAATACTATTTATATTATATACAAAGAACTTAATAGTAAAATCGCATTACTATTGATTAAAGTTCACATAGCGAAGTTGGTATACACATCACATTCAATTCGAGCCTAGCTCACATTAAATTGCATTATTTACTTTATATCAAACAGGTTATATTAACATTTTTTAAAAGCTGTCTAAAATCGCATCACGTCATTGCATATATTGTCATATCATTCTACTTGTATATTACATCATCACATCACATCACTGCAAGTGACGTCACATCACTTCATATTCATCATTACAATCATATCATTCTATGTCATCACAACATTTCATATTAAATTACATTACACCATGCAACATCAATGCATATAACGTCATATTATTCTTTGTAACTTCTATCATCTAAAAAACATTACATCGCATCATAATATGAAATAATAATCAGTTGTCATATTGTACATACTTGTATATTTAACACATGATAATTTCATATTGGAGCAATCTAATGAAATTTTAATATATAAGTCGAAATATGTCATAATGTCGAAAAAGTATCACATGTTGTTCCATAATAACAAAAATCACTTCATCAGCTTAACAAGTGGAATTGGTATGACTTCAAAATAAAAATAATTGCTACAATTCATAAATGATAAATACCTTACCTAACTCAAAAGTAGCCTATAAATTCCATAATCTTCCACATGCACACATACATACAGACATATGCAATGCACAAACAACCTTCCCAAACCCAAACAAGTTGAGTTCAGATAGTGCTATGTTTTACCATAAAACAGTGCGTCTAACACCAACACCATTCGTTACATGCTTCCGCATTGTTTGGGCAATTAAATCAGTACGCAGATTTCCAACCGAAGGTCAGTCGAGGGTTCCTGTTTTTTTTTGTTTTTTAATTGCGTCATTGTGGTGACAAATGGAGGTTGGTGCGGTTTAATGATGGCGGTTGAATGCGTGGCAATTCGCACAACAATAGCAATATCTACGACAACAGCACCAATAAAAAGGACAATAGTAAAAGGTTTAATGAAAAAATATAAAAAAATACATAAAACTGATTGCCGCATTGAGAATATAAATTAAAGTTGTGTGAAGAAGAGCAATAAATAAATGAAGGTGAAACACTTTGAAAGGAGTGTACTAAAGGAGACAAGAAAAAAAGAAACATGAAAAGAAATGTAAATCATTTTCGCGCAAGAATTTTGCTGAAATAAGGAATGCATATATTTGCGAAGAATAAGAATTAAAGGAAATATGGAGAGAGGAGAGATGATAATAGAGGGGATAAATGGTAGTTAGATATTGGAGAATATACGAAATAAACAATCAGTTGAGTAATAAATTTTGTTATGGAAATTCATTTTGCGAGATGTTAAGGATTTCCTGTAGTTTATTAGTTTTTCAGACAGATTTTTTATGGTTCAGAAGGTCGTATTTTGCTGACTAAAGTGATTGCAGAAATTGCGAAAAGTAGGGATTTCTCAAAAAGTGTGATTTCATATTAAGCAAAGCTAGGTATACGATTTTCTCTTGATTAAATGTATAAATTACTACTTTCAAGATAGATTTGTCAAATCGGAATTTCTTTTATGTTGAGTTTTCCTACATAAAAAACGCTAACATTCTTACACAGTTTAATTCTAGAAAACAAATGAGCTCTTAGAACATATATATATTATATTACAGTTGCCACTGAAAAAGCGCACTGATCTCCTCCCCATAGACGTAACTCTGATCGATGCTACAAGATTTAAAGGTCGTGTAAAGAAAAAATAAGTCTTTTGTATGTTTCTAAAAACTTTCTTATGTTTTTCGAAAATCTAAATTTGATGCCATATAAGATTGAGCGTAACTATATACTTATGATCAAAATTATGGTGAGATGACTATATTAGTGTAGTGCACTATGAATACCTTTGGCTGGGTCTAACTGTCAGCAAAGAATACGATTTGAGCGTTATGCCTTGTTTTCGTCAACGACGAATAGCGTCTAAAACGGACAGAATTATGAGCGAACCACTTTTCGTTCATTCATACTCAGAAATACTCAGAAAAAAATCGCTTTTGTTATGAAGGCTATATCTAAGCTTATAAGTTAATCTGGTAACCGTTAATATAATTTCTATAAATTTCAGATTTCGAACCAGACTAAAATAAGATTTCGGGTAATAATTGTAAAAATAAATAAAAGATTTTTCATAAGAAATAATATTATATTTTTAAGTCAATCAAAAATGCAAAAACCTTTCCACGACGATCCTTAATTATATAAATAAACTTATTTGAGTTATTAATCTGAAAATGTGTGCACGTTCTATTCTTCCTAAACACCTGCTTAAGCCGCCGATTGCAAACAACTATATCAAATTGTTGCCATATAAAATGATCGATCAAAATCAAGTCCTTGTATGTAAGACTTTTTATTTAATGAGATATCTTCAGGCAATTTGACATGAATATTTTTTCAAAAGTTTGAGGTAATCCACGAATCTTTTATTATCGGATCACTATAACATATAGCTCCATATGAGTTGAACGATCGAAATCAAGAAAAAAGGAAAACAAAATTAAATCTAGTACTACAATTAGCCTGAAACTATGTTGCAAGGCTGAAAAATTGATTTAAAATCCCAACTAAGGCGAAGGCAGTAAATTATGCATGAAAAAAACACGCAAAGCCATAAAAAATCTTCATAATTCAAAGGGAAATAAAAAGCCAAATAAATCATGCAAAAAGAGGTGCGACAGCAAGCAGTTATTGAATTGGAAAAAGCGCTCATAAATCAGTGCAATTTAAATGCAATTCATAGTGGGTAATAGCGAGTGCAACAAAGGGGCAGAAAATATATTAAAAAGCAAAGCAAAAGTAAAAACAACAATAAAAAGGAAAATAAAAACAAAACAGGAGGCAGAAATAAAAGAAGCAAAAACGGAAAATTCAATAAAAACAAAATACAACAAAAACAGCATTTAATTGTCATGTGGGGCAAACGAAAATTTCAATGCAAAACGAAAAATGGCGGCAAATTTGCGTCAACAAAAAGTATTACAGTTGCAGGAATGATGAGACGACAAGGCGAGATGTGCCGCCGAGGAGGTAGGAAAAGGTTGAAAGTTGACAAATGGCACTGCATATATGTACACACACATGTCACTGCACATATGTATATAAATTTATATATACAGTATATGCATGTATACATATGTGTTTAAGTGTATATATGTATTTGTTGCACGTTTAAGAGCGAGGTGCGGCCACTTTGAAAAGCTTTTATTGCAGCAAATTGTTGCAATTAATGGTGTGGTTGACGCACGGTATTTACGAGCTTATAGTACTCGCAGCAAGCTGATGTGTGGATTATTATAATTTTGCAATTATTTTAGTCTTATTTTCTGGCCTAACAGCTTGCAATGTTGTGTTTATACATTTTGTGAAAAAAGCACCCGGATATTGTAATTAAATTTCCAGGGTAAATGATATTTAAAAAAAGTGCATTTTGTTAAGTTGGTAGGACTGCCCCAAATCATTATGCCAAATATGAGCGCCACTGTCAACCAGTTTGTTTACAGCAGCTGCTTAAGTCGGTACGCCTCAGTAGTGTGTTGCGATTTTTACAATAAATAAAAATATCGAATAAAAAATTTGTCTAAAATTTTGTATTTCTGACCAAATTTCGTGTGCGGAATCATTGCGAATGTTGGAAAATTGTTTATCAAAACCACAAGCATACGAATGATACAAGGCTTTCACAGACGGTCGAGAGATCGTTGAAGACAAGCTTCGTTCTGAACGATCTTCGACATCTTCTGATGAAAATATTAAACAAGTGAAGTATGTATACCTTTATGGCGCTTTGAAATCGTCAAGTGGGTGTTTGAGAGATACCAAGAGAGTTCAACATCTCTCGCGAGTCCGTTCGAATAATTTTGGTGCTCATTTTGGGTATAAAACTCGTTCTTGTTCGACTCGTCATGATGAAGCTAAAGAATTCCGCATCCACAATTATGGATGGCATTATAACTGCCGATGAGACATGGGTTTATGAGTTTGACATGCATGTAAGTCAACAATCATCGGAATGAAGGGAAAAAACGAGTCGCAATAAAAAAAACCATACCACAGCCGCTCAAAAATCAAGATGATGCTCATTGTTTTTAGTCTGCAAAATGTGTTCATCAACTAATAAACTTGAAAATATAATGAATTCATAGCTCGAATGACTTTTTTTTTATTATGAGGAAAGTTCAGAAATTTTCATTAATTTTCTAAAAAAGTAATACAAATTTTTCAAAAATTTAAAAATGGCCTTTTTGCTTTCGCAAAAATTTCCCAAAATACTATTAAAAATTATAAAATATTTATCTTCTTCGAATTAAAAAATGTTTTTCCAAATTTTTTTTCCTAATCTTTCCCAAATAATTTAAAGTTGCCATACCAAAAATCCACAAATATTTTAAATATACAATAAATTTCTCCAAATATAAATTATTTTTTAAAAATTCGGTTTTCCAAGGATACATGTATTAATTACAAACTACAGAATTTCCAAAAAGTTAATAATATTTTCGAAAATATTAAAATATTAAATAAATGCAGTGGTTGTTAAGCATTTTTTTCTAAAAGTTTGGCAAAAAATATTTTTAAATATATAAAGAAATTTTTGAAAATGAAAAATTGTTTTCCAAGAAGAATATTTTATTGCATTTTTTCAAAATATATATATATATCTTCACACATACATAAGTATATAAGAATTACAAATCAAACATTTAGTAGATATTTTCAAAAATCATATACAATCTCCAAGAATTGAAAATTATTATTCAAACATTTTATTTGTTGTTCAAAATAGGTTATACAAAAAGATTTAAAAAATCAAAAATTATTTTCCAAACGATTATATGCATATTTTTTTTTAAATTTCGCCGAAAAATATTTTTAAGAACTAGAAAAAAACCCAAAAATTAGGAACTATTTTTCAAAAGCAAATGGTTCTCAAAATTTCTTACGAAACTTTTAAATCTTTAAAAATTTGATATACTAAATTATTTTTAAAAATTATATAAGATTTCAAAAATCAAAAATTGTTTTCCAAAAAATGAAATTTTTTCAAGGTGTTTTCGAAAATTTTGTCACATAATAATTTCAAATATATACGAAATAGGTTGTTTTTTAAAAAGCTATTATATTAATTTTTTCAAAATATCAATATACCTATTTTACAGAAGTATATAAGAATTGTTCCCCAAACATTTGTTCAAAGATATTTTCAAAAATTATATACAATCTCCAAGAATTAAAAATTATTATTCAAATAATTAAACTGTTTTTCGAAATTGGTTTCTAAAAAATACTTTAGAAACTAAAAATTAATTTCCATAAGTTTAAATATTTTTTTCTAAAATTTTTACCAAAAATATTTTTAGGAATTATAAAAAAATCAAAAATTAAAAACTATTTCCCAAAAACTATATTATTTTCAAATTTTAAATATTAAAAAATTTACTATTCAAAAATATCTTTAAAAATTATATATTTCCACAAATTAAAAATTATTTTTCAGTAAAACGTGTTTTTTTTTTTTCTAACAAAAATTGTATATATATATTCTTACATAGCAAAAATAGAAATATGTCCTCAAAAAATATTTTTTTTTTGTTTTTGTTGTTAGATTGTGTCGTAAACATTTTACGATTGTATATACTATTCTAGCCTGTAGAGATACATAGATATGTGCATATCTATATAAGCATTCATATGAGCACAATAGTTTTCATTTGACCAAATTAGATGGACAATTCAGCATAACATATACTCGTACAATTATTTCCGACATACTCTCTTGTACTTCTATACATACATACTTATGTAAGTGCGTGCCTGACTCGAACAGCTGTTGCTGAGTAAATTACACGCACATGAATTACGCTTGACTGAACGGTACATGCACACATCTAAACACATTGGCTTGTGACTGCAAGCAAATTTGTTTATACATAAGCTCCGTATGCTGCGGTTCGCATACCTGGATCTGCAGCTTGTTGCACGCATGTCTACCTTTGCATGCATACATACTATTTTTTATATATGTATTTTTCTATACATAACTCTTTCCAACTAGTGCAGCATGTCATGTCAAGCGTTTGTGTGTCTATTTAAACGTAGCATCTTAAAGTATGTAGCTGTCGCGTAGAAGTTCTCTCAGTAATATTCGTCACGGAAGTCTATGTTGCATTCATCTGTTTTTACGTTTGTTATATATTAATAATTAAACTATTATCTGTTTCGTTTTAAAAAATTAGGGACACAGCTGAAGTACAAAATATTAATAATTAAGTTTTCCGATTTCGGCCCTTCCGAATTTTAGAGGTTCTATGTATATTTATACCCTCTTGTATAAAAATTTCCTTTTTCGTGATTTCGTGAACAGTGTCGAAATTTTGAGATTCTATAGCTAGCTATAGTATACATACATACATCCAGAACTCTTGCGTGAATAGAATATACAAATAATAAAACGACCTTCCGTTTTTGTGATGTTTGGATTCCAAAAATAAGTCCCGAAGTTTTGGAGTTTTATAACTAAAAATTTATAACTCTTGCTTGAAGATAATACATATATAAGTAATTAAGCAACTTATTCCTTTCATACCCGAAATTTTTGGATTCTAATAACATACACTCTGTCCAATTCGGAATTTTGGAAAAAACAAAACTACTCCGAAATTAGAAAATTAATTATATTTTCAAGATATTGGAATTTTTTTTTAGAAAATGCTAGGGGAGCCCCTGCTTTAGAAGCTTCAAAAAATCGATTTTTTTTCCTTAAATCTCTTTAAAAATAATCTAAGAATATGTTTCTAAATTTTTAAATGGCAATTCGAAGTACTTTCGAAGCTAGAAGGGAAATAGTGACCGAGCGTCTAGCAGATATATGAGCGTTTGGGCAGAAAGCGAAAACTTTGACGCGTGATTTCTCGGCTTTTCCTTTTTACGATTTTTCTTAATTGGCAGGCAGGATAGAAAAAAAAAAAACTAAACGTCGTATGGAATTGGGGCAGAGTTTATTATCTTTGCCATTAAATTATCTCCTATTTGAACTAAAAAAAAACTAAGAAAGTTAAGTTTGAACATATTTTTAAACAACATAAAGTATATTTTTTTTGGCCAAAAACCCTTTTTTTAATTTTAAAAGATTTGTAAAATTTTACACTTGTTTTTTGAATTTTTTTAGTTTAGCTAAAAGATAAATTATTAAAAAATATGAATTTCTTTGAATCTCTTGGTTCCGATAGAAATGGCGACCTGCATCCTGCCCGCCGTCCGACAAATTCACATGCGAGATGCATCGGGCAATTCCTTCCTAAAGGCAGAATAACAAAGGTTTCGTATCCAAAAAATTAGCGAATGATGTTCAAATATATAACTCTAAGCCCTAGAAATCCTTTAATCACTTATTTCTTTCCCTTCCGAAAAAATCATAAAAAAATTAATTTTGTAAAGCCTCTAAAGCAGGCTCCCCCCTTAAGCCGGAGCGTTTTGGAAAGGATTGTAATATCTTTCTACTTGTGCAGTGAAAGCATAACACCGGGAGATAGTGTACCCGATCCCCCAATCGATGATTATGGAGCAAACGTTCCATTGCCCGGCCAGAAAGAAGTTCGAATAGCAATTACACGTTTGAAGAACAACAAAGCGGCGGCGGCCGATGGATTGCCGGCGAAACTTTTCAAATACGGCAGCGAAAAGCTGATACCTAAAACTCCATCAGGATCGGAAAGGACCTCTCCGAGCTGTTCTATACCAAGCGAGTTTTGACACAAGGCGACTTCCTATCGTGCGACTTCTTCAATCTGCTGCTGGAGAAAATAATTCGAGCTAGAAATCTGAATAAAGAAGGTACAATCTTCTACAAGAGTGTACAGGGCAATCAAGAGGCTTTGAAATAATCATATAAGAAATAAAGAGTTGAGTGAAAGTTCCATCTCAAGTTGAACAAACAGGAACTCTGAAGTGGAACCAAAATATACATTAGTATTAGTATTCCTGTAATATTTTCCTTCATTTTTTTATTAGGCATGTGGAAATATTAGAAAACCGTTCTTTTGCTCAGAACTACAAAGAGTTCTCCTACTCTCACATCATTAGCACATCCTCTCATTTGCTACACTTTCCCACAATACGTTTTGAAAGCAGCTGTGTGCCTGCTGATCGGCAAAATTTAAGTAAAAGTATAAGCATATTAGGTAAATGCCACAATAGTAGCAACAATATCAAAGGAACAATGTATGTTAGCAGACAGCATCGAAAACAACAGCAACAACAAAACATTTGTATAACTTTTTTAGCAGTTAGCCACACTCATAAATAACAAAGCGCGCAAACCAATTGCCAGGCATCATCATTGCCATGGAGCAGCTGCAAAATCGCTTGACCTGTATTTAATCCTGGTTACCCTACGCTTGAGTTGACAAGTGGGTTATAAATCATGACCTGTCGCATTTATGAATTTGTAGTATAAGCATGTGTACGAGTTTACATACTTACACACATTAGGACAGGTGTATGCGATGGCAAGCATAAGTGTCCACAAAAATTGACACAAAAGTTAGGTTAGAAGCGAATTGTGGTTGCTTGTGCACATATGCTGTGCTTTGATGTGCATAAAATGATGTTTTTGTGTGCTTGTGTGTGTGAATGACTCCACAGATGTGATAACCACTCGTTGAACTATCTCCTTGGAAGGTTTAATGGGTAATTTTATCTGACAGCTTGACTCATTCTTCTTGTAATTGCAGCACTAGTGTCGAACAGATCCCCATATTGTGCATAAGTATTCCTAAATTTTCAGGTCGTGCTCTGACAAAAATAGCTTCGCCTAACGAAGTTGAACATTTGCAGCCAGTAACAATTATTTATCGTCTTTTGGTCTTTTCGAAGCTCTTCTTCGTATATATGAGATATACTGGTATGTGGACTCATTGCAAAGAGAGTTGTTGTGGTTGTAGAGTTCTGCCGAGTTGACAGCGCTTGGCAGGATAAAAAATTCGGGTCCGTTCCGGTTACGTAGACCCGGCTGTCATGGGAACGGATAGCAGCAAAGTCAGTCGGTTCCATCGGTTTGGTGACCGCGGTTGGGCTTTTTTATAAAGCTAGTTCTAGTTTTGACTTTCTGGTTTGTTTGTAGGTTCAGATACCCATTTTTTGCGTCTTGACGAAACCGATTATTGTTACTTTATTATCATGCATTATACTGACTTCTGTCGTGCAAGCGAAGATCCCCCGTAAGCAGAGCGAAATTATATTTTCTCTCGACATTGTTTGCGGTGTTAGGCTAAAATCCTCTGTATTTTGTTTTTCCACTCTTTTGTTTAACCTACTGTGGTAGAAGGTCGGTTAGAGATGCTATTTCTTTAGTCCCAACCTTTTTCTTTCCACACTTCTAAACCGCTGACAGTACGGTTAAAACATTATTATGGGAAGAGGTTTTCGAGCATAGTTGATTGTAAGAACACTTCTTACGAAGAACACTGGAGAACGATGGAGTCCTTATAAGTAATATACCCTCACTTTCTTTTAGACTATTTCAGCGTTTGTCAAGTTTGTCCCGTTGTTTGTAATACTTAAAACGTAACGTTGAAGATTCTATGAAATATGATCATATATGAATGATCAGCATGATGAGCTGAGTCGATTTAGCCATGTTTGACTGTCTCTAATTTCCTCCTAAGAGAAAGACATTGGTGCAGTCTCCGAAGAAATTGTTAAGGTCGTTCAATTTCTTGTCAGCATTCTTTTGTATTTGTGAAGAGCATTATAGCTTCGATTCAACCAAAGTTGACGTTTTTTCTTATTTTATTTTCACTTAATAATTCTAGCACTTCACTCACTCACCAAGTTCATAGCATTATTCTGTATAGAAAATATACTAAACTTTCGACTTACCACTTATAATTTCGCTTGCTCTATTTATTGGAAGCCACTTTATGTAGCAATTTAACGCTAAACATAACCAGCGCACCTAACAAAACGAAAACCGCCTATAAGTAGGCAACGTAATTACTCATTTCCGCGTAAAATATTGCTGTGTGCAACCAAATAATCGCCTGCCACTCCAATTGACCTTGTTGCGTTGGCCATTTTACGCGCAAAAATCACGTTTATTATTATTGTTATTAATGTTTTGATTTTCTCCAACTCCCCCTCTTTCCATTAGCCTTATTGCAGCGCCTAAAGGTAGGCCAGCGCACATATCGCTCGACACGCTCTCGTGAGCCATGCGTGCATTCGCGTAATAAGTGTTGACGTTAGCGCATTGCAACTACAACATAGTGCGATTAAAAATACTTAACAACAACAATTACAACAACAGCGCGTATAATTAGCAATGCATTGTAAATCATGTTTGCCTGTTGAGCGCGTATCGTTGCCAACTCAAAACGCGACAATTAACTTTACAGCTGTTATTGCGCTCGCACGCTGCACTTTTCACCCGGAGCGCTTAACCTCGCTTCGTTTTAACTTTTTGTGCGCGCTCTTTATTGGCTTTTTCGTGTTTTTTTTGCCGTGCCTGAAATACAATTAGAGCTCAATTTGTATTTTTAAAGGCGCACTCAAAATTTCTGCTCAAGCCTTACGCCGCTCCTGAAATCCTTCCTATACGCGCCATTGGCCGAGCGGTCTGCCTTTTGCATGTTCACACACCCAAATTATTGTTTTTAGTGCAACTGCACGTCATATCTCTACCTTATCCACACCTCCATTGCAGTTTTCACCTGCCTCAACTACTGCCTTTGAACCCCTGTTGCTTGCCTCCTGCTGGGTAAAAGCGATTTTTTTCACTTCCAAAGTCAACTTCACTTAATTTTGATGTCGCACCTTTCACACACTTGCCTACCATTAACTTGTTCATTTGTTTCATGCTCGTCGCGCCTATGCCAATAACCTTGTGCTAGTGCTCTCAATTACTAACGGCATTCGATGTATTTACTATGTGATTGTAGTTGTAATGGAAGAAAGGCACTGAAAGTGCCGGCAATATGCAAGTGAGCCCATCAATGAACCAGGAAGTAGGTGCGTTGCTCAAAATGCAAAGCGAGTGTTGCCATATTTTTGTTATTTTGGTTTTAGTAGTAGGTTGAGGGTTATTTAGTAATACAGCCAATAACCAAAGGGCTTACATATTTGTAGCACAAATACTTAAAAAAAAAACTAAATAGAAGAACTAATCCACTTACCTTTATAAGTGGTTTATCCTTGAATAGATAGGGATGTGCTGTGGTCGTTTCATAAATGTAATCATCTTCAGAACGCCCCAAACTTACTTGGCAACTAGTTCTGTTTCCCTTCGATTTATAAGTTGGTACAGATGATATAAAATCATTCTAATTTATACTTAATTTTTATGGCACAAAGTCTTTAAAAATTCGTGATGATCCTTCACGGAACTTAAAACCATCCAAGTTACGCAAAATGGATCACTGGAAAGCGAATATATGCAGTATACATCAAATATTAAACGTGGCACCCTCTATTTGTTGGCGAATAAGATGCTGGTGTTCGAGTAAATGCGCTAGAAATAATAAGCCAATTACTTGGCAGCAGGTTTGGAGACTACAATCGATACCTCGCCACCAGATAGGATAAATGGACTGATTACCTGTCAATCTTAAATTGACCTTATCAACGAAACCACAATAAAGAACTCTGGGATAAAACAAGCACCCACCATGATTTTCCGGCGTAACAACAAAACTAGTTATGATGCATAAATTGTATGATTGTATAGAACTTGTAAATGTGAGATCCTTTCAAAACTTTCACAATATTTACGGAATTTTCTAGCTTCTCAGCTTCTCTAACCCGGACTTTTGATCACTCACAAATCAAGCCGTCGAGATTCTCAAAACGATATATGGTTGGCACGGGCTTGTTCTGAGACGAGACCATTCGAAATGCTATCAACTGGAATCTACAAAGCAGCCGACAGAAAGGCCGATCCGCTCTTACCACGAGAGTTGAATCAAGAAGCTAGAGCAAGATCAAAAAACAAAAAAAAACTAAGTCTTATTGTGTTTCTTCGTTCTCTCTTGGAGCTATTGTATACAATAAATAAAAGTGCAAAAGAGGAGAGATAAACAGAAAGGCTTAATAGGGAATTTCATAACTATCTCGCTTGCACTGGTTCTACACAGCGATTATGAACCAATTAATCCCTAAGGTGCAGTAGTGTGGTGGGCAGTCTCTCGGAGATCCAATGGAAAGGCTGTAGAGGCCCACTACGCTGCTTATAACGGAAGTTCTCAGAACTACAAAAGCGGCGGCTAAACTTGTCACAAATAGACCTCTTCCCTGAATGTCAATGAAAGTTGGAGGGACGACAATGGTCTGCAGGAGAATTTATACATAGAACCTTCGGGGTCACAAAGGAGTCGAAGGCAATGAGATAGTGGATAGCTAGTCAAGAGTGATGTTCTACAGTCACCCAAAACACTTGAATTGTCTATACGACAATTTGGACTGAAACTTGCCAAGGAAAACCGAAATGCTGTAAAACAATCGGGCATGCGATAAAAGAGACTATAAGAACATGATTGGAATACTCACCGAACACTGTCTGGTGGATCGAGAAGACTGCTGGAAATGCCAAGAGTGAGGCACCAGGCAAACAATGGGTACACTTAGAAGCCACTGCAGCAAAGGCGCTGAGACCAAATAGGCTATCTATGCAATCCTTAGGCAGATGTATCACTTGAAGTGCCATTTCTTTTATCTTTACGGTAGTCAGGGTAACTAACAAATTATTAAATAAAATATCTCGAATTTTCATTTTAAAATTCTTTCCTAATCTGGCAACACTATACGCTGCAAGCGAATCATTCATTGAATTTGCATTGCCTAGCATGCTTTCAGGCATTATGAATGGCCTTTTAATGCGTTCAGTATACGTACCACTACCTCTCACTTCCCTGCTCTCTACCTCCAGACTCTGCAAACGATTTTCCATGAAAGCGCTTCCGGCGGCAAAGTGATTCAGAGCGAGCGCAATATATTTTTGCATATTTAAATGAATTCTTTAATTTGCCGCAATAAAGGTGCAGCGCAATCACAGGCGGCCGAGTGATATTTAATAATTGCACAGGAGAGAGTAGGAGAGGAGAGATTTAACGAGCGCTTCACAAACGAGCCCAGTTCAAGCACTGCAATCAGGCAATCAGTGCAACAAGCAATCAGTGCAACCAGGAGCGGCGCGCAGGTAATCAGTTAGGCAAAGTGCAGTTGAAGGTTTGATCAAACGTGGGAGGTGTGGAGATTGCTGATATTGGGGGCGTTAGTGCAGTTAACGGTGAAATTATTTTAATGAAATATGCCGTTGGCTTGTAAGCGCGGTCATAAGCCTGCTGTAAGCTTCGGCGCTAATGACAGTAGAAGCGTCACGTGTTGTTGCAGGCAGCATATTTGCTTTTGTTGTAATTTTAGCGCAATATGAGTTCATTAGCTGATGGTGTGGCAACTAATTGCCCACCGAAACGGAGGGGCGGATACTCACATAAAAGCGGCAAGTAGACACAATCATCGTTAGCGGCATCAAATATAACAACAATAATAACAAATCGTCTTTCATAATACACAATCCCACAATTAACCCTATGGCAATCACTTAAAGTGCAAACCACACATTGTAATTTCTTCAAATGCGCACACCACAGCTACACCTGCCACCTGCCACATGCCACATCTGCTTTTGTTGATTTTTCGTTAGCAATATAAATGCCTTTTGGCGTGACAAAGTGAACATCCGCAAAAGCGACGAACTGCCATGGGCGCAATGGCTGCGAGCCTACTCATATGCCATTGCCGTTACAACGGGACTTTGCGTGCAGAAAAGCCTTTGCGAGTGCGCTAATTGTGGCACAAACCAGCGTTTACGTATATACTCACCTGCCTGCTCGCCTGCGTGCCTGTTGACCGGCTTGCTCTTATCCACTTGAGTGGCTTGTCGGCGACTTGCGTCAACACTCTGACAGCGCTGTCAGCGTTGCTGATAGCAGCGTAGTAAAAAGTGAAAGCGAAGGGCCTCTAATCGCAAAACTCACCACCGTCGCTCTCTTCGTTACTTTGCGCTCACAC
Source organism: Bactrocera neohumeralis (assembly GCF_024586455.1). Lineage (NCBI taxonomy): Eukaryota > Metazoa > Arthropoda > Insecta > Diptera > Tephritidae > Bactrocera > Bactrocera neohumeralis. The sequence goes on along the minus strand of NC_065923.1, from coordinate 66,826,108 downwards.
GCAGCAGGTTCTCAACTCAATTGGAATTTATGGTTATCGCGGTTCGGGGTTTTTGCTGCTGCTGTCCGTTGACGCACAACAAAGGAAGTCAAAAGTGGGCCAATGCTCCATTTACATTGGCATACCCACATGCATAAGAAGTGTGTGAAGTTTCTTTATGTGCGCTTGTGTTGATGTGTTGTGGCACGTGCGGCACTTGACAGGTAGCGTTTTTCGCTCGCTAGCTCGTACTTTGACTTTGAAAAAGTTTCAGATATTTTGATATTCGGTTGGAATTTGTATTTGCAAAGATTTTGATATACTATTCCTTGGCTCCATAAGAAAGTCGAAGATGGGCAAAAATCGGCCCACTGCCGCGCCCACAAAAATGGCGGAAACCGAAAACCTATAAAGTGTCATAACTAAGCCATAAATTATTAAAGTGAAATTTGGCACGAAGAATCGCGTTAGGAGTGGCATATTGAACGCAATTTTTTGGTTGCCCCCTACTAAGTTTTTTGTACATATCTCGGAAAGTACTATAGCTATGTCAACCAAACTCTACAGAGTCGTTTTTTTCAGGCATTTCCATATACAGTTCAAAAATGGAGGAAATCGGATAATAACCACGCCCACCTCCCATACAAAGGTTATGTTGAAAATCACTAAAAGTGCGTTAACCGACTAACAAAAAACGTAAGAAGAAATTGCAGAAGGAAGCTGCACCCAGGCTTTTTTTAAAAATAGAAAATGGGTGTGGCCTCGCCCAATTATGGACCAAAAACCATAACTTAGGAACTACTAGACCGATTTCAATGAAATTCGGTATATACTATTTTCTTAACACCCTGATGACATATAACTTTATTTTGAATTCCATCTGATGCCTTTTCTGTGTAATACGAGTATATACATTAGGAACCAATGGTGACAGCGGAATAAAACTTTACAAAATACGGTATTTGAAAAATATGTAAATAACGTTTGAAATCTCGATATTTTTATCATCGAGTATAAAACACCCGAACTTAGCCTTTATTACTTGTTTGACTATGATTTGCTTAGTAATGACACAATCGACTAAACTCGATAAATATATATATTTTCATTAAAAAACAAGCATGAAATGTAATATTTATTGCTTGAGGCTTAGAACAGTTAGAATAAAACAATAATACTTTTAAAAAACTTGATAGCCCAATCGATATATGATGAAAAATCGATAATTTCAACCATAGTATTTACTATTTAGAGCTTTTCGTTTAGAAGCATTTGAATAAAACAATTATCTGACCAAAAAATATGAAGTCAAGACCGATTAATTTCGATAAATATTTAAAATTTCATTAAAAGAAGTGTTAAATGTAATTTTTATTGCATGTGGCTTAGTAAAGCTCGAATAAAGAAATATTCTTTCAGAAAAATTATAGCACAATCGAATGTTATCGATAAGTTTAGAAAGTGTTAATAATTTCATTTATAACATTTACTATTTGGCGGTTACGGCTGAGGAAAAATTAAATTGAACAATATTTCCACTGGTTAACCAACAATAGTACTATCGATTAATTGCGATAAATTTTG
>NC_065923.1:66803023-66824445 GCF_024586455.1 Bactrocera neohumeralis | reverse complement strand
TTTTCGATAAATTATTTAAATTTTCCGCAAATGTATAAATAAAATTTAATATTTGGCACGTGAAGCATCAAGCTTTCATGATTACAAGACCAAACTCTATGGGCAACATTATGACACAATCGATAAATTTCGATAACTTTTGATATATTTTGTAGAATGAACAACTTCTACTCATGAGGCTTATGAAAGCTCGAATAAAAGATCAAACTTTATGGGAAACATTATGACACAATCGATAAATTTCGATAACTCTTGATTTATTTTGTAAAATGAACAATAAAATTAACTTATGAAATTTATGAAGCTTATGAACACTTAAATAAAAAAGCAAACTCTGAGGGAAACATTATGACACAATCGATAAAATTCGATAACTTTTGATTTATTTTGTAAAATGAAGAATAAAATTGACTATTTAGCGTTTCTATCTTCTAAAGTTTTGATTAAAATATATTAATACTCAAGAGCAAACATGCTGATGCAATCGATTAATTTCGATACATTTATAAATGTCCCTAAATTCAGGAATAAAAATAACCAGTTGCTTAAACAACACTACCCAATACTTAGTAAGATTGATATAACCTCCATAACAGCCATAACATTTTGCAGTACTCCGAATAACTTTTTATTAATGCTACAAATTGCTGTGTGTCGGAAAAAGTTTCCACTCTCAAATAATTTGATCCCTTTACCATCTCCTTTGAAGTCCTACCGCTTTGATTTGTCATATTCCATGACCTTTTTTCTTTTTCGATTTTAATTATGCGCCGTCAAACAAACCCAATTAAAAGTATTGCTCGTATTTCATGGAAAAAATTGTAAAGCAATTTTAGTTTGCTTTGGGAGTGCGCATGTGTGTGTGTGTGTGGATACTGTATGTATATTTTTGTGAGTGTGCACTTGGAAATGTTATCATAAACTTGCACAGGACCATTTGCATATTATTTCGCACAAGCACTCATTTTATAACTTAATTTCAACATGACCAAAAGGGAAGCAAAAATCTCATATACATATACACATATCAAATACATATATTCAGTCATAAAATGTACACTCGTAAAATCATATAAATGTGATAAATCGGAGTGAAGAATATTTCTAAGCTTTATGTATGTATGTGTGTCTATACGTTTGCATATAAGTTGTTATATCAATGTTGTGCTATGAATATATGCTACGGTTAAAGTAGTTCCTGTGTAACGGGTGGTTCAAAAATTACAAATAAAACAAGTAAAGTAAAAATGGATTTCTCTTAGTACTTCTAACAATGCAACGAAACTATAATCCATGTATTTAGATGTCTACACGAAATTATTAGTTTACCCTTTATATGAGTATTTTTTTATCAGACATTCTTTATTACTAAATAAAAAGTTTTTCGATGTCAGCTATCTTTAAGGTAGGGCTTATCATCATTTTAATAACATATCAGATATTTGCTGGTATATATGAAATAAGAAATATCGTTACTATTAAAATTTTACAATTCTCAGGGAGGTTGCTTAAAAAACTAATAGCCTCAGCCAACTTCGGTCGCAAAATAAATAAAAAAACAAAGAAAATGGAGCGAACATGAATATAACCCACAAGTTCGTTCATGAACATCGCTAACAAAAAAATATTAATAAATTTTAGTATTATTAAACCATTATCAGTTCACTAATTTAAAGGATAAGCATTTAAAGGCTCACCCTTTATTACAACTCATATCTGGGTAATTAAATTTTATCCATAAAATATTTCTACTTGCTGTGCACATACTACATAGGTGCTTGACTTGTGCCCATAGTGGTCATCCACTCGTTTGACTACACGAATTGCTCATTTCTACTGAACTTGTAGTTGTATGTATAAGTGGCATGTTTGGATAGGTATTACTTCAACTAATAGTAAGGACGTGCTTGAAAGTCAGAGTGGAAGTGAGAATGAAATACTTCATGCTGCACAGTGTGACAATTTGGCATAATTTTCTAGTAAGTGAATATTTGGAATTTGAAGGCAGTCATAGAAGTTACTGTGGATCGAAGTTTGTGATTGATAAATGTTTGCAGAGTTGAAAGCATAGAACTAGTCAAACGTATAATATTAAAGAAAGGTATAACTGCATTGAAAACCATCGCGTATAAAATGGAAATGCAACTATACTTGTCCATATTAATCTCATGCATCTTGTTTATATTCATCTATTTATCCACAGTTCTATTAATAATTAGAGAACACATCTTTAAACAAACGCTGTTTGAGAACAACGAACATTTTTTCAACAAATGTTTATATTACTATTAATAAATATGTATATTAACCGTTTATAATTTATAATATAGTAGGTATTGGACCAAAATCAAGCCATTCAGGTTAGATTAGGTTAAAAAGGCTGGTCCTGTTGCAATCCCCACAGGGAAAAACTCTTCCTGGCCCACCGAAAATATGACTGCAGAGATGCTTCAACCTTAGTCTTGCAAAGGCTGGAAAATGAAGAAGAAAAGAGCTGATGTTTTATCTCACCTTATTCCTTACCACTTTTACAATTTGTGTCTGTTAAGATTCATATTTATTTTACTGCATGGATGCGGATTTGAACAATATCCAATAAAAGCTTCTACGATTGTGGCAACATGAATCATTTCGAAATGGTTATACCTCGTCCAATCATACCAACTTTCAATTAAAAGCCTAATTATTACGCATTTCAGTGGATCTCTTCCGTTCTACTCTACTCTAGATCAAGAGGAACTCGCAGTATTGCTAAGCTTACACGATGTCTATAAGTCTGGCGCTAGAGCGCAAGAAGACATTTGGAATCGTCTCTTGTAAGCTCAAAAATTTTGCAGTTTTCCTGGTTTTAAGCAATAAAATATGTTTTTTATTAGGATTCTCTCTGCAAGCAGTTTGATAGGCCTCTGTCCATTAGAGCAGTCACGACATTCCTAATGAATTAAAACTTACTTTAGATTAGGTTAATCTAGTAGGCCAATAAGCCACGCATAGGTCAGTTTGGTCCTTTGCGATACAAGATTTAGTCAAAAAGAACTAGTTAAGAATGCCTGCGCTTGACGCGAATTTTAACGGACTCTGTGACCTGACTATCGATACCTTCTCCAGTGTATCACATGAAGAACCTACATGGTTGTTTTGTCAATGCAGAACTTATGTACTTTAAGTGCTGGTTGGTGTTAAGAGTAAGAAATTTGCTTGCCTCTCGCCGATATCTTTCTCTAGAACTTTTTTGATTGTAGACTTTGAGAGATTATACGTTTTATTATACTCATGGTAGGTATTGTAGAGACAGCTGTAGCGTATTTGTTTGGCAGGATTTGTCGACTCTAATTTTTTCTGCATTTTCGCTCTAAGTTGAAATTTGGACTGCATCGCTGAGTTCTTTCGAAACTTTTGAACTGATATATGAAGTTTTTGCGTCATCTTGAGCAATCACTATCCGAAAACACGACAACGGAGTAAGGATTATTTATACTCGATGAATTCGGCTGAAAAATGAATACATTTCGATCTTTCAAATAGATTTCACTTGGGCCATTCTAACTAATCAAAAGTGTAAGATTCGATGTTTCAAATTTAATCACTTAAAGCTTATAGTTGCCATACAAAGTGAACCATCAAAATCAATTATTTCACGTTGACTGTTGTCACAATGCTACGATCTCCGAATAAACTGTTCAGAGTGGACTATTTTAGAATATAGCCGTCATACACACCGACCGATCAAATTCAAGTTCCTGGTTAACGTTTTTTTTTTTAAGTTTTGCCTTGTTTTACCCCACTGTCTCACCGTTGCACCACTAAGTCAATTAGTAAGCAAAATATTCTTACAAGTCCTTGCATCAGCATGAAAATGATGAAAACCAACAAACAACAGGTAGTAATGTGAGCATTTTAATTTACAGTCTAATAGTCGATAATTACTTTATGGCCAATGAAAATGAAATCACCGTTGGCATAGCGGTAGAAGCAAATAGAAAGAAAATAAAAGCAAAACTTTTCGACAAAAGACCAGCAGAGTAAGAGAGCAATTAAAGCATGGCTACAGTTCCTTCACCGGCGAGTAAGAAGAAATGACTTGAAATTTCAACGTACAAATCGAGAGGATATAAAATAACGGAATCGAACTGAAACGAAATGACTGCCATTGAGTCGTGCGTTTGTATGTGTGCGTTTTGAATAAATTGCGTTACACCGACGACGATATATGCGGGGTGTAGCGTATAATATGATGGTGACCCACTTATGCGATAACCCAAGTCGCTGACGACTGCCATGGTGGCCCCACGGACCATATTCTTATGAAGGTTTGGAAACAAATTGTTCGGATTTGCGTGCGAGTTTTATAATATTAAGTGTAAAATAGTGCCAACTCCCCTGCATTCACCCTCACATGTTGCTATAAAAGAGCAATACATAGCCTCACGTAATCAACTAACAGTACTCTCCAACTCTCACAAACACACACACTCGCGTAGTATAAGTTTCTCATAAGCAAATGTAATGGCAACACTTGAAACATGCAAATCGCAACTCATTGGATTTTGTATGAAGTGCTTGTAAAAGTTAGCATGTTGTTGTTTTAGTGCTTTGAGGAAATCGTCAACCTTCTAATATACACGCAATAAGTCCACTATTGCTCGACCACCCTTTCCTTTAATCAAATATTGCGAACCCGGCACTCAAACCAACGAGATCTTCAAGTTTTCTTCTTATTTTTTTATTTTTGTTTCTCATTTTTCATTGGCATATTGTGTTGTGTCATGTTTGTGTTTTTATTGTGTTGGTAATATTATTGTTGCTGCTTGTCTTGTTGTTGTAATGGTGGTAGTGACATTTTTACTGCCTGTTGGTTTTAAGAATCACAGCAAAGTAAGTGGCCGCTAAGGAAGAAGTAAAATGTAAAGTAACATAGTTGTGCGAAATTGCCGACTAAAGTAGGTGAAATGCATGGCTACACTAAGAAAAATGTTTGGCAGAAAAGTTTTTTAACTTCGAAAAAGATTTTTAAAATTTATATGTTTTCTGACTGATAACAACTCTATTCCACAAAATACTTATATAAATTGTAGATTTTTATATAGTTTTTAGTATCATATATTAAAATAACAGTCTTATAGATTTAAAAAAATTTTATTTTTATTTTTTGGATTGATGGCAACTCTATTCCAAAAAAAATATCTAAATAGGCCTTTTATATACTTTCCATTACGCTTTAGTAATATTATAATTTTGTTGTTTTTTTATATTTATAATATCCGATTGTTGGTAACTCTATTCCAAGATATACATACATATATAAATCGGACCCTTCTGCTTGCTTATCAAAGAACTTCACTGCGCAAACTACGTTTGATCTTAATTTTGTAATGTTTGCTGATGTTTTTTTATTAGTTGCATGGCAACTCTGTTCGAAAATATGTCTAAATTAGAGATTTTAAGAATAACTTGCTAAAGTAACATCTCAAAAATTCATGGTTTCCATAGATGTATGAATTTGTTCATATTTTTTCTCTATCTTTTTGCAATATATGGCAACTCTATTAAACATGTTTATCTAAATTAATAATTTGTGGAATATTTTCTCTAGAAAGACATTTTGAATATGTTTTTTATTTCATGTAATTTTTAACTGGTGTTACTATTGTTGTAATAGTATAAACATTTTTTTTACCCTAGGCCATATCTACACTCGAAATTTTTTTCCGTTATAGATATCATAGGTGTCCAAGGGTACTATACCCTTGAAAACCTAATAACATATTTAAAATTTTGATTAAAAGTAAGGGTTTCTGTCATAGCCTTAGTTCTGCTTTTTCCAGACTGGATAAGGAAGCGAAGCAAATGGGACTGGTAATAAACGAGGGTAAGACGAAATATCTGTTGTCACCAAACAAATAGTCGGTGTACTCGCGACTTGGCTCCAAAGTCACTGTTGACATTCATAACTTTGAAGTTGTAGATAATTCTCTCTATCTTGGAACCAACAACAACTTCAGCCTCGAAATCTAACGCAGAAAAATTCTTGCCGTATCACCTGTTGGCCGAGTAGACGAACAAAAACCGAATTCTACAACTCACTCGTCATCCCCGTCCTGCTATACAGGACGTCAATATACCGCAGTCGATGGAACGATGAGCTGTACAAGATATACGACGCCATTGACATAGTTCAGCGAATTAAGAGACAGCGGATACCCTGGCTAAGTCATGTCGTCCAAATGGATGAAAACACTCTAGCTCTTAAAAGTATTCGCCGCAGTACCCGCCGGGGGAAGCAGAGAAAGAGAAAGACCTCCACTTCGTATGGAAAGGTCAGTTATTTAAACTGGCTTCACTAATATCCGAACCAATGTAAACAGTCTCAGCGAAAACTACTAATTTGCTTTTTTATCCTCTGTTTTAGGGAACTTGGAACTGTTGCTTGAAGTTAACTACGACCTCATTTAGCCAACGGAATGGAACACTGACATATGTCGAACTTAATTCAATTTTAATTTTTTTCCAGTGTACGTCGCGTACCGGCGAAGGAATTCTCTTCAAAGGCTACAAAATGTGGCTTGTAAGTGCAATTTCGGCACGCTCTACGACAAAAGACCAACAGCCGAAGGACTGTGGCCAAAACAAAATAAAGTAATAAGCAACAACAAAATGTATGTGAAAGTAAAGGCGAAAATGAAATTGCAAAAAGAATGCCATAGTTGAACAGAGAATGCGACCGAGACCGGTCAAGTGGACGCTGGCTTGCGATAGTAACCACAAAAGTGGGTGTGAATGTAAGTAAAATAAGTACAAGTACTAGTATAAAATGTAAGAACAAAACAGCACAACAACAAAATATTCAAATTTTATTGATTTCGTGATTTTCGTGAACTGCTCCAGTTAGGGTTGGCTTGGCGTATACAGACCATTATATACAAGCACTATATCATACGAAATATACACTAAGAAAGTATAGTTACTCTCAATTTCTTTTAATTAACACCAATATTTGCAATGCTAAACAAAAAGTGGCCTCAAAACACGCCATAAAATATAAGCACGAAGAAAGATTGGAGCAAAAATAGCAAAATGTGATTTGAGTTGAGTTGTTTTTCGGGAGCCCGCTGCTTGATATATGCGCACGAATAGAGTGTAAAATTAGAGTAGGTTAATGGGAACAAACGACGAGGTCAACATACAGTAAGATATGCCAGACGAAAGAATATTTAAAACCCCGCGGCACGCACACACACACATATTAATATTTATCGAGAAAAAAATCTGCGTACTCACCTTGAACGCCTTGAACGACGACACCACATACGAAGCGCCATCTTCGAGCTCATCCAAATGATACTTGCGATCACCGTCCATCGAGAACACATAACGGGCGCCACGTGGCAAATCCATTTTAGGCGAAATCTTATCCAACAAACTATCCAACGATGTGATATCGCGACCAGGACGATAACGTAACTCCACGCCCGGAAAGAAGGGATCGCCATTGCGATAGAAGACCACACGACGCGCCTTCCAGTACGAGAGATTATTATAGCGACTAGCGGCGCTCATTGCGGAATTCAAATGCGCATTGGACGATAACTCTGGCCGGGATTTGGAGCGTACGAGTGGCACTACGGGCGGTTGCTCCGAATTCTCGCTCATATTATCGATGTATGTGGGACTTAGAGCGCGACTTTGACGTCCGCTGGCCGGTGCGCCGACAATACCGTTACGTTGTTGCCAATAATCACCGATCGGAGCACCGCTTAAGCCACCAGCAGCACCTTGCAGCTCGTAATCTTCATTATCACTGTCCTCCGCTTGACGTAAGTGATGCTGTTGTATGGGATGAAAGCTGGTCTCACGGCCCACACCACGTTGTTGTTGCTGACTTTTTAATGGACTGCCAGTGTTGTCAAAATTATTAGCGCTGTTGTTGTTGTTGTAGTGATTATTCGGGCTGTGATGATAGCCGTTCGATTTCGTATAATCAGTGTTGCTGTTGTTGTTATTTTTCGCTTCGTTAAACTGTTTGACCGCACCGTATGTTGAAACGCCACCTTCGAACTGTGCAGCAGAACTAATTTGTGCCGTTACGTTGCCATCGTCCATAGCTGTTGATGGCTGCGGCTGCTGCTGCGACAGTGCTGTTGGCGGTGGCGATGACGTAGCCGGCGGCGCTGGTGAAGGTGCCGGCGAAGGTGCTGACTCGTTAGCCGAAACGCCGTTGGTCATAGCGGACGCCTCAGCAGCGCCGTCCCCAGCCTCGTTGGCGGACATTGCGTTTCAAGTTGTTTGAAGAAATTTGGTGTTGTTGTAGTAGTAATCGTTTTTTTTTTTTGCTTTTGCACACCCACACGAACACAAAACGCAAAATGTGTTCTCGAACTCGTTCTGGTCTTTCTAAGTTTCTTTCTTGTTAAGTGCTATGACTTTGTTATTGCTAGTCCTAAGTTTTTCTTGCCACTCTCATTTTTTTACGAGGGTCGTGTGCGATTACGCTCACTTTTTATTAAGTCCACTTTCACTCTCAAGATTTTACGCGCAGCAGTGAAAGTGATTGTTTCCCTTGCTCTCTTTTTAGCACTAATTATTATACTTTGTTTCTAATTGCTTCCTCTCTTCTTGCTAGCCGCTATTGCTCTCTCTTAGCTTTAGCTCTAGCTAGGTGAGGGAGTCTAATTTTTATAGGAAGATGAGTTAAGAAATTCCTTAACTCACTTTTTGTTGTTGTGACGCCGAGGTGCAAATAAATACGAGCGACTTAAGGAATGAGAGCGCCGCTCGCTCGTGCTTAAGTGAGCGTAATCTATTTGCTTGCTTTTAAAGTCTGTTTTTGATTTTGCTTATCCTTAGTATTTGCTATTTTTTGTAGTTTTTTGTTTGTATGTATGTTTTTTTTTGTTGTTTACTTTCAGTTTTTACTTTATTAAGCAGTTGTGTGTTTGGTGAGAGGCGTGAAAGCAGCACCTGTGAGACTTTGTTGTGCGTTGAAAGCATGTATTTTATGTTGTATGTGTCTTGTTGTTGCTGGATATTGCTAACCAAGTCCTGGAGAGGAATCTATTTGTTGATTTTTTTTTAACTTTTTATTAAGTTTTTTTATCTTTTATTTTTTTTTTTAATTTTTGTATTTTTTTTCAAATCTTTGTTTGTTTATTTTTGATTTCTTAATTTATTTTAGTTTTATTTTTTTAATTTAAATTTCTAATTTTTATATTTAAAATTTTTTTTTTAATTGTATTTGCGTTAACTTCTCTGCTGCTCTGTTGCTGCTGTTTGTTTTTTTTTTACTTTTCTTTCACTTTTTATTTCCGCTAACTTTGCACAGTTACTTTGTTTTTTTTTACCCTACAGTTATTTTCCACTGTTCATTGTTTTTATTTCGCTTTCTCACGTTTTCTTTTGCATTTCTCACAGCAACACTTTCACTTTGTTCCTGCGGCTATGCAAATCACTTGAGCACAAACATATACATACTTACACACACATAAATAAAAGTTTATGTATGTATGTGTTATTACCTTGCTGCAGGTGATTTGTGTTTTGTTGTGGGCTTCACCAAGTTTTTAAATGCTTTTGAGCGCAAAACTCTAAAATAGCTCGCTGTGTTTGAGTCACTTCTCGGTTTATTGCTTTGATTAAGTACGCTGACGCCGACGTTGGCGCTAACGCTGACAGCGCAGTTGGCGTCGCTTTTGTTTCTTCGTGCTTATGCTAATCGAACTAAGTTGAATCTGAAATATTAGTATATGTCTAACAGAGTTGGAGTTGGCACGAAATTAAGCCAGATGGCGCTGTGAACTACTGTTATTGGTTAACCGTTATTTCGTTTAAAATTACCATTATGTGATGGTAAAATGCAGTTAATTTATTTTTGCTCACACAGAAAGCAGATATTAAATAGAACTTCATGGGAGTATACTCCCTATAACCCTACTTATCCATCAGTTGAAGCAAATTGAACTTGTACTTTGGTTGCTCTTTATATTTATTTAAAAAAAAAAATTAATAATCGAGAATCACTTTATTGTTTTTCAAAATATTCAATTTCTGAATCATTTTCGCCACTCTGCTTGAGGCTGATAAATTGTGTGGGATTCCCCGTGAACAAATATCTTTTACACACAAACATTTATTCAATATTGAATATGTGTTGATCCTACTCTTGCCTGTAGCTTTCTTTATCTCACGATAAGTCACATGACGATCTGGCAACATTAGTCCGCGCACAGCATCAATTGTTTCCGGAACAACAACTGATTTTAGACGACCTTAACGAAATCCCTCCTGGAATGATCTACGGCTTCGATTGAATACACAAGAGCCTCGATGAACACTAATCCTTGATGAAATTTCATCGCTAAAAATTGGATAAAGTTCGTCGATAGTTAGCACGCTGAAAAAGCTGTAAGCCATAATTGCGCGAAAATGTTCACGCTATACATAATTCCATTTTTTGGGCAAGATGAATATTTCAAGTCACTGAAAGCAACATAATAGCGGTCGTATGTCAAAACGTTCTAAGTATGTATAACGTCAAAAATGTCAGGGTTGCCAAATCCCGAAATATAACACACAACCTACGTAGAGGCATGAATCTCGAAATTGGAGCACACACTTTTCGCTATAACTGCATATGGTTAAGAAATCTTGAATAAAATTAGATAGGGAAAAATTTTAGGAAAAAGTTCTTAATTTAGTATTTATTAAGACAAAAATTAGAAATAGAAGAAAAGAGTGTCTTCTTTAAAACTTTTCTTTAGATCTCGTTCAAATAAGTAGGTAGGTAGGCAGGAGTGCAGCCCTATCGGGCTCAATTAGCACTTGATGTGCCATTTTGATATACTATACGTAGAACCTCCTGTATCTGCTATTACGTTTCACCTTCTCTCTCAAATCATTTTGAGGTTTCGATGAAACTACTTATGTCCGATATGCCTTTGGTGGAAATCCATACAAGGTTTGGTGCTTGGTGGATTCCTAGTGTTTTGTGTCGGATCTGTGCTAGAGCTGGGCATTCGCAAAGAAAGCGGAAGATTGTTTTCTTGTTCCCTGCTACTCCGCAGCCACAGTAGATGTCGTTGTAGGGCATACCCATTTTGAACGCATGTTCCCCAAATGGCCAGTGCCCTGTTGTGGTAGCTGTTATTCTGCAAATACTTTTTCTTGGCCTATTTAATAAGTCGTTGGTTCTTTTCCTGTCATATGTTGGCCATAATTGTTTAGTTATGACGCTTTTTGTAATGATTTTCCACCTGTTGTTTGCAATTTGCTGAAATTGTCTATTGATCTCTCCTTTGATCGATCCTAGTGGGCTTGGTATTAGCTCCGCCTCGGATTTATTGAGGAAAGCTCCTGCCTTTGCCAACTCGTCTGCTTTTTCGTTACCGAAAATGTTCTTGTGGCCGGGAACACAGATCAAGTTTAGTTGGAGCTTGTCTTTTATTGAGCTTAGTGCTCTCTTGCAGTTGTGATCTGTACTGGAATTTGTCATGAGTGAAGACAATGCTAGGAGGGCCGCCTGGATTTCCGTAAATATAGTTGCTTTATGTATATTCCCGTGGTTTTCTAATAGAACTTCGCAGGCTTTTTCTATGCCTAGTACTTCTGCTTGGAAGATGCTAGCCGAGTTCGGTAGACGTATAGAGAGAGATATGCCTAGATCAGCGGAGAATACCCCCGTGCCTACTCCGCAGTCCATTTTGGACCTGTCGGTATAGACTGAGGTGGTATCTTTCTCTACTATTGACCCTCTTCTCCATTCTCGTCTAGATGGTAACCTCACCTGGAAGTGTCTATTGGAATCCAGCTTTGGTAGAATGTAGTCTGATTTATTAATGGTGAGCTTGTTTAGGATTACACTATTGTTCGTTCAAATAGCAACCAAACATATAATATTTTTGAAATATGATCTTGAACTTAGGCTACTTTCATTTCACCACTATTTTCGTCACTCTTTAACTCTCTCCTTCCCTTTTTCTATACATCTCTTTCTTTCTATCATTTTACAACTCATTCTGGCTCATTCTATATCTCTCTCTTCTGCTTTCATTTATCTCTTTTACGCAAGTTACCTTAAGAAAATGGCCTATACATTTTTATGTACGAATTTTGAAGGTTGGTGTGTGATTTTTTTAATCATGTGACAAAAATAAACAGATAATAATTACAGTCTAACAGAGAATTTACGAAAAAATATTATTATAAAGTTATTACTATAAATATTATCAGCAGCTCAGGACATATTTGAAGCAAACATAATAAACACACAACTCATTTCTAAGCGACAACTGTTTTAACTCGAACGTATTATTAATTCTGTGACACTACCATTCTTCTAGTTATATTTCTAAATTTTCAGAAAATTTTAGTATATGAAACTTTTAGTTTTATTTTTATATACTTTCAATAACTACAAAAACTCCCCCTTTTATTTTTGTTGCTATCGAGGATAACGACTTTTACGGCAAAGTAACGTCAAATGGCTAATGCTGGGATTAGTGACCGATGTACTTACTGTCCGTAGCAAACGAAGTTTGTCAAAAGTTATTCTCGTAGTAATTAAGCAAAAATCAGTTGTTCTCTTTTGTCACATTTGAACAACGTTTCCATTGCTCAATTTGTATAGATGGTTTTACACACATCTAAACTTTTAGTTATATTTAAAAAATAATTTAAAAAAACCAAACCTAAAATCCATGTATTAAAAATAGCATATTTATTTATAACTTTCTATTCGACTCAGGTTTTGAGTTAGTTTAAGAATATTTCAAATATCTTGAAGTTCAATTTTTTAATAAAAGATATCTCTGCGCACTTAAACAGATCCAAATTTGTAGGTGAGAGACAACCCTCTCAGCAAAATATTTTCAATTTTCGGTTGTTAGCGACCAATTTTTACCAAACCATTTTTTATTACCAAAGCATATCAACACATTATTTTTAAAACTCCATCATAACATAGAAGTTTTATTGATATTATATTGAGAATTTGATAAACAGCTTGCATTTCATTCAGATGAGGTCGTGTTAGGTAATTTTAGGTGTACGGTTTTGCGTCGGTCACTAACTAAGTATACGCAGTAAGTCATAAGGCTCTTCACTTAGTATTCTTTGGTTGTTATCGAAATTTCATAACAAAGTATTATTTGATACTGAAAAAGAGTTGTGATAATCTTGTCACTGATGATAATCGTTAAAGCCGAAGTAGTAGACAACTTCGTTTATTCGGATACCGAAAGCATTGCCGAGTAGTTATCGGCGCAGTATTGGAATGACAGGTACTGACAGCTCTTTCGCTAGACGCGATAGTGTATGTAGACTTTGCTATTACGGTTCTCTAAATGTGCGAAGTTTCTAGACAGGTACGCTTCAGCCACGAATATCACTATTACTACTAAGAGAGTGTTCAAACTCCTCAATAGAAAATGTAAAAGTTCGGTATTTAAAAAAATATTCCTTATTTTATACTTTTTTTCATAAAAATTTTACCAGCGTCGTGATATCGATACTTTGACTCTATGGATACGTCAAAAAGCTTGAGTCAATTATGTGTGATACCTTTTTGGATCCTTAAAGTAATAATAATAAAACAGCTTACTTAGAATGTATGTGGACTTCAGTGCGAGACCAATACTCAAAGTGGACCGAGATATATAGAAAAATATATCTTCCAAAAATGTTCGTAGTTTGATGAGATATTTGAAGGATCTGCAAATGTTATTTGTGATCTGAATTTTGATTTTTTCAATAAATTGAAGGTTTCTGCGAAATTTACTTTTACCCGTATTACAAAAAAAACATATTCTGTAATCTGCGATGTTTCTTTCGTCGAAGCTTTCACTTTCGGTTCTCTAAATGTTAGCCATGAGTTCAATTAATGGTTTAGTTTTTTTGAAAAAATGCACTCAGTTTGAAATATCATACCTTAGTAGGGATCATATGAAATTCTAATATACTTATAACTCTTAACTGAACTTACAACTTTTTTCTCTCAGCCTTAAAATATTACTCTAACATTTAAGAAATTATTTCTTCTATTTTCTTAAAAGAGTTTCTCACTATTTTGTGATGGACTAAAATTCAGTAGTCCACTTTCATATTTTCTTTCTATATTAAGTTGTATAATTGGGCGTTCTACCACTAAAACCACTATTCATATAGCCGAGCAATGTCCGCTTAATGAAGCCGTTCCTTCACTCAAACTATTTTCTCCACATAATTATGTTGTTATTATTGTTGTGCGGACAAAATGGCACAAACTCATACCAAACATTTGATTGCGAATTGCAGATATGCACGCCCACTTTTTACGCTTACACTTCCGAGTACCGTTAGCTTCCTTACTCACACGCCGCACTCAGTCCCTGGGGTTTTCTACACTTTTTGCACATTTCACATAAATAACGGGTTAATGACACTTGATACACTGTGCTAGAAGCAGAGTTTAAATTTCGAAATTATTAATGAAAATATTTTTGCTGAAGTTCATAATGTTTGTGCACTAAAGTGTTCGTTAAATGTCATGCTGGCGAAACTACTCAGCAAATGGTTTTAATTAATTCAACTCACAAATTATAAAATCCATTCTTCGTGTTGTTGTTCTGTTGAAACGCGAAATTAATTTCGAAAATCAAATGTAAAAAGAAATTACGCACTGCACTTTTATGAGTTTTACCCGTCCGAGTTTGACGGGCCGCTTTCAACTTTTGTGGCGTCTACTGACTTTGCCGGTCGAAATGATTTTGAAACTGTACGCCTAGCACGCTTGGGCCTGTTGGTTGTTGGCCCAGACACACAGTTGGTCGGCCGGTTGAGCGGTTAGTCGGCTCCTTTGGCAGTTTGCTTAGAATGCAGAGTTCGAGCGACTTGCAAGTTGGTAGCCGTAAAAGAGACCTGCCAAGTCAGGTGAAGTTTCATGCCTCTTTGTGGGTGCAAAGGGTGGCCAGGTGGCCAAAGTGGAGCGCGGAAGAAACGCGGCCTGCTAACTAGTTGATTGTGGGCTGGTAGCACCAGTGGCGTGATTAAGGTTTGCGACACGCGGTGTGCTGTTTTTGTTGTGGAATAAAGATTACGTTGTATGTTGGTGTTGTTGTTCCTTACAGGCTTTGGTGCTTTTGGTTTTGTTTTTTGGTCCTATTTTGTTTCGTTTTGCGCGCCATCGATGAAGTGTGCCACCACCTCAACGGTCGCAGTACGCTTAGTTCCGGTCATGGCGATGCACAGTAGACGCATTGAGTATTCATAATGCTCACATATTTTATATAGTATGCTGGAATACAGTAATGGGTGCTGAATGTGATTCGAGGTTGTATTGATTTTGGGTAAAACCCCATATGAAGACTAAATCATATCAAACGGCGGTAGATGAAGGAATTTATTACTCTTCCTTTCCAGAAAATCTCAAAATATCTTTCTAGTTCTTAGTTGATAGTAATTTGAGTGAAGGTTTAAGATTTTTCTCATTGTCGCTCCTGCGATGATTCGGTTCAAAGTTTAAAACCTTGTTTCCTCTCGTTTTTAATATAGCGAGTGGACGCCTTTTGGAAGAGCGTTTGTTCTGTTACAATTACAGTTGGTTCGAAATTATATATCGATCCTTTGTTCCCATTAATATATGACTGTAATAATTTGTTTAACTCAGTAACTTTTTTTGGTACTAAACCTAAATGTTTTTTTCTAAAGGCTTGGTGTTAGGTATCATACTATACCAAGATACTTCCAGGATATATCGGAGACCAGTTAAGAAACCATAGCCATCATCGGACATAAAATTTGCATAATATCAGAATTTTGAATGATCAGTTTTAGTTTTAGGGCTCTAGAGTGTGAATTGCGAAGCATGTTCGCAGGAGATATTGTAGTCTTATTATATTTTCTTTTTTGAATGAATGGAGATTGGTTCGAAGGTTCTAATAAACTTACAATTTTACTCTGGGTTGTGAGGAAAGAGAGTAAAATATAATTTATACAACCTTTAACCTTTGTTTTTTATTGTTCTGTAGGCACCTTATTTTGGGTTATTTCAACAATTTTTATCTTTTCTTCATTAATGGCTTTTTCTTCATTAATGGTCTCTGCCACATATAGTTCATGTTTCTTGCATATAAAGCTAAGACTTTAAGCTAATTCTTCTATCATTTCCATTTTCTTTCTATTGATTAGTAATTGGGTCATGCAGTAAGTACAGTTCGGATTAAAAGGAAAATATCGAAAATATTGAGTTAAATTACAGTTTGTATTAAATTGAATTTCACGAAAATACCGAAGAAGCACTTTGTCGCGACGTCGTCAGTTTAACGACTGAATCTTGCTTTATGTTCTTGCGTCTTTCCCACATACCCGTCTTTGTCGGCGGAGTTGCCACCGACCTATTATATTCCCACAGTCATAACCTTATATCTGCCTCTATTAGTGTTAGGTGTTACAAGCAACACTTGAAGCTGAACAAAACTATTAAACTCTGTAGTAAAATCTTGCAAGAGCATAAAAGTTCAAGAAAATTGTTTACAAACAAGCCTTCTGATATTCAAGACATAGTAAGTTCTGCTAGATAGTATATATGGAGAAAGTGTACCATAATAAAATGATATTCTATGTATCATATTCTACACGTCTCAAGTCAATGAGTACTTGTTTGTACATGTAACTGGATATTGTAGGCTTACCTATCTGCTAGGATTCCTTATGGGGTTTATCCACTTGCAAGTCAGAAAAACTCGTGTTTTGTTATTCTTTTCGAAGAGGCATTTCATTTAATAATAATATTGTTATAATATATTAATTTACTTTAATAATTGGTGATATATTTTGAAAAAAAGCAACGGATTCCTCTAAACCCGTAGTCGATCTTCAGGAGAACCACCGAAAAAACGTGCGTAGCGTAGTTATACTTGAAAATCAATTCCGAAACTCGAAAAAAATTAATATTACTAGAGGTTAGTACAGTCAACATTTCGTCTTTGACAAAATGGCGGCTTCCCTTATTAGCGCAGGGATTATATTTCGGGTAAATCTTTTGCGTATAATTCGATAAGAAAATTTGATTGTTTTAAATCGATTTTTGAGAAGAAATTTTATCAAATTACTAAGCTTATTGACATCAATATATCAATTATATATCAATTATATTATTATATAATCAATAGCAATTACTTCGGAATGTTCAGCAAGCCAAAAACTAATAGGCTTTTGAAACCAAAAATGGTTCTTTACTAGAATCTGTGATATAGTACTACTAGTATACATAGTAAAATGATCGCAGTACTTTTTTTTCAAAATGTTAATACATGAGAAGGATCAGTTTTAAAAACTATGGTAAACATAATATATTTTTGCATTATAATACTTTGCTCCTATAGAGTCCACTGTGCGCCATATGATACTTTTGACTTCCCTTTCACTTTCCTGGCTTACTTCCTTCGACACTGCAACACCGCGGCAAGTGAAAGGCGAAACATAAACAAAAACATATACATACATATGTGAGGCAAAGCTAACAGTATGCGAGCGCTCATAAGCGTGTGTGTTGCACGCCATTTTCGGTGCCGAAAAAGCCGTAGGGCCTCCATGCCTCTATCGACCGCATGCTACCTTTCTACCATCGAACCAACTTTTTTCACCCACTTGGCACTTTTTCTTGCACCATTGTTTTTACTTTAACACTCGCTGGCTTAGCACTTTTAATTCATTGTTTAAGTGTTGCCCCATTGAGTGTTGCATATATGAATGTTGCATGCGACTAAGTAACTTGCAGGTCACCACAAACGTCATTCCGCTACAATTTGGTGCCGCATTCAGCCACCTCGGCGTAATAATTTCTAGCGCATTTTCTCATTTTCTTCCATTTTTGTGTTATTGTTATTGTAAGCGTTCCATAGTGTCGATGTTTATTGTGGCGTTGGTTGCGGTTCTTTGGCACATTAAATGGAATTTCCTTAGCTGGGAGTAGTGAGCACGTCGAATACCGTGGGAGCTCCTCTATGGGGGGTTCTTCTCTTGAGTAGTTCTTTTTTATTCTCGTTTTTATTTGCGGTGTGTCACGCTCACTGGTCTGGACAGTCCGAGCGTGCTACAAATCGCATCTTTTCGGTTCGCCATATGCCGTTGCATGCCCGTTTATTTACCCGTATAACGCCATAAGCAATTGGGCCAACTGCGAGTCGGCGGCCGTTGGTCGAGCATGAGTTCGAGTATTTGCCGCGAATGTGGGTTTTTATTGTTACTGTATCGTATTTCTTCATCATTTTATTTTATGTATTTTGTTTGTGATAGCGTTGGACAGTGGAACGAGGTGATTGGTTACACATGAAAAAGTCGATCACTGTACTGTGAGCGATAGCTTTAAGATTTGAACTTAGTTTTTCCAGCAGTTGGTAACCCTACTCATAAAAATGTCGCGCAGAAATCGCACTTAAGCCTTAATTTTTTCAAATGGGCACTTATAGTAAAATACTTACTTTGTTTTTATCAATTTAATATTTTTTTAAAATAAGTGGCAACCCTTAAAGCTTACAATTTAGTCTATTCAAATCTTTTAATTTGTATACCCACATTGTAATAATTTTGTAATGAAAACAGTTTTATGGTCCGAAAATTTGGAAACATGTGGCAACTCTTTAAAAAATATTTTCATTTAAATTTTTTTTTTCAATTTGTTTCTTCATTGTATAAAACTTGTAAACGGGAAAACAGTGAAGTATTATTTAAAATTAGTTTTTCAAACGGTTGGCAATCCTTCTCAGAAGTATTTCGGACAGAACCGCCTAGAGGTTTATTTTCTATAGTTTTATGTCCTTATTAAAATATTTAAACTGTTTTTACCTATTCAATTAAATATATTTTTTTCATAAGTAAAACATTTGGCAATTCTTTTCTTCAAATATTTTCAATTCAAAATTTTCTAAAATATTTTAAATTTTCAGTGTTTATTTTTTGAATAAGACAAGTCAACTGAAAATTTTTAAACAGTGGAGGACGTTGTTAAAAATTTGGTTAAACACTATGGCAACTCTATGCATCTGTTGCACAGAAATCGTTCTTAAGCTTCTATAGTTTGATGACCTAATAATAATATATAATTTGTTTTTATCAATTTATTGGAATACATATTAAATAGGTAACAACGCTTAAAAAATTTGTTGACATGTGGCAACACTTTTCTAAAAATATTTTCCAATAAATTTTTCTTCATCGTATAAAACTTGTATACTTGTTTTTATCAATTTAATTGAAGACATTTTGAAATTAAGTGGCAACACTTAGAAAGCCATTGAAATATTTTTGTTTTTAAACAAATATATAATATCTTCGTAATCATAACTTTTTAATTATAACTATTTTATTTAATTAAAACACGTGGCAACCGTAATCAAAAATTATTTTCAATTAAAATTTTCGAAAATAACGGCAGTTAGGAATGCTTTTAGTTTACTGTGTTTCTTCATTTTATAGACTGGAGATTTTTAAACAGAGTCTGTCTCTCTAGCTTTTATTTCTTCAAAATCAGCCCTGAGTTTTAGTGCCTTTTTTTAAATAAGAGCATTTAAATTGGTTCAGCTATATGATACTACCTTTCTCTATGCTCTAACTTTGGCTTTATTTCTTATTAAGAATATGTAACTCATCTCTATTCTCATTCAATCAAATCACATCGAGCTCTCCCTACAGACTTCTAGATGTACTTATAGCAGGAATTTTCACTTAAACCTTTCACAAAATAAATTACCTTTGTTCTAAATATTGAATTTGATTAATCGAATCGAATGGCATTTTATCGACCTCAATGAAGCAATAATCGAAATCTTTGGTTCGAGTTTCTAAGATTTATAGATCCATTACATTCACCGATCATACCGATTCATCTTATTGTATTCTTGTTTCACCAGAGAAAAATTAATCAATTATATTCAAATTCAGGCCACCGAAAGTGAAGAACAACTTTGGGATAACAAAGGACTTAATTTTGGTTCGGGATCCGTCGTATATTAGAAAATTTTTATATGAACCTATAAGTGGTTATAAGTAAGTTAATATCGCATGGTTGTGGACTTAGTATGACAATAGATTTCGTAAAGAAATTTTAGATAGAATAATTCATCTCCATTCTCATACGTACACTAATTTCCACCATAATTTAATGGACTTTTACTAACTCTTCCTGTAAGATTCTTCTTCTTCTTAATTGGCGTAGACACCGCTTACGCGATTATAGCCGGGTTAACAACTTCCTGTGAGATTATGACTCACTAAAGCCCTCGCGTACTGGCTCTTCAAATTTTTTGTCGAATAACTCTATAAAGAACGCTTTGGAGAAGTGTAAAAGGTTATAATTTCATGCTAAGGTTTACCTCTGTGGTTATTTTCTAATATTTATGGAAAAATAACTCCAACTCTATAAAATAAAAATTTTTAAAATTAGATGTAATAAGCTAGCAATGAAATTAATAAATCCGACAGGTGGCGCAGCAATCTTTTCATTACAAATTTGCAGTTAGACTGCAGTTTAAATGACGCTGATGTTGATTTAATTACTAAAGTGGTAGTAGCTATGAAAATATTCTGAATTTTTCTTTCTGGCCCATGGCTTTAATGGCTTCAATAGCTCAAATGCGGCTAACCTGCCGTCTGCTAGTAATTGATATGAAATTATTACCTTATTGCTATAATTAACGCAATAACTTTGTAGACGCAGTCACTGTGCTCACAGTCACTTACGTGTCTACCGTATGTGCCGTCAAGCACTACGTAATGCAGTTCACGCAAACCCACGTGGTGCACATAGTTGAAGCGCAATAATGGCAGATTGTTATCGTCATCAAATGACATATGCACACTCAAATATGGCATGTGTGTGTGTAAATATGTAACTGTGTATACTTATACATATATAAATATGTGTATGAGTGGGTCACCAGTGCTTGCTAGACGCTTCCTAAGGTAATCGAATAACTTTGGCGAGACGCCATATGTCGCTAAATGGTCAGCGTTGCGCAAGTTGCAGGCGGCTGGGTGAGAGGTAGTTTAGCGCAGAGTAGCATTTGTTGTTGCAAATTGTACTCCACCCGTGTGCTAGTTTTTTCACCACCGCAAAAACGAAAAAAAAGAAAAAAAGGCAAATATGTTCAATGGTCAAGTTGATGGCATGGCATAGCATAGCACAGCTTGGCATGACATAGTAGCGCATGGCATGCGGTTTCACCCCGAATGTCTGACAAGTTTGCCGTTAAAATGTCGCATGTGCTGCGCTAAGTATGCGAAATTTTCTATTCATGTGCATTTTCAACGTTTTCTCTTCATTTGCTACGTATTTTTCTTTTGAAATTAATTTTCTTATATATTTTTACATTCTTTTTGCTTTCTTATAGAAAAACTACATTTATACCGTGAACAGGGTGTATTAAATTTACCATTGTTGTACATTTAGCTGTAAC
>NC_065923.1:66753052-66802923 GCF_024586455.1 Bactrocera neohumeralis | reverse complement strand
TTGATTTGAAAGTTCTCGTCGCTTGTGTTGAAATTGATACAATCTTCGTGACTTTTTTAATAACGAAGGTGTTCGAGTGTGAAGGCTTTTCGTTTCCTTTTCGTGCTGTCGAAAGCAGCTTTGAAATCGACGAAGAGGTGGTGCGTGTCGATTCTCTTTTCATGGGTCTTTTCCAAGATTTGGCGCATGGTGAATGTCTGGTCAGTTGTAGATTTTCCAGATCTAAAGCCACACTGATCAGGTCCAATCAGTTTGTAGACGGTGGGCCTTAATTTTTCACACAGTATGTTCTATAGAACCTTATATGCAATCTTATCTTTTTGTGGTTTGGGCTGAGCACTCTTAAGTTCGAATTGTCGGGCATGCTTTCGTCTGACCATATTCAACAAAGAAGATGATGCATGCTTCTTATTTTTTGAGAATGGAGTCATGTGTAGAGCTCACGCAAGTGAAGAAAATTTTCTAGGCGCCTTTCATTTGGGAGCGACCAGAAACATATTTACAAATGGCTCTAGCAGCTCACTATTTTTCGTCCTAGAACAAATATCCACTGGGTAGGCAAAAACATTCGTTTGAAGACGAACTAAAATGACAAGACGGAACATCCCTACCCAGGGTTATGCTTGAGTTTGAAGTTCTAGACATTACAAATTTCAATTCTCAGCTTAGCTTCATTATAGTTACTGTTTGGGAAATATACATGTAAACTCTCTTGCTTCATCTTACTTTGCGATCTCACTGATCTTCAACTATGCTTTGGCTGTAATAAAAATCATATGAATTCTATGATAGTGTAGTTTCAATAGTCTTCATAAGTATCTTAAAAGCAAAAATGGCGTTCTTTGGAGGAACTGAGACTAATATCAGGATACAGAAAAAGTTACTTAGGATTAAAGGGAATCAGTGGGAGCCCACAAAATGTATATGTATAGTATATAAATAATCAGGGTGACGAGTTGTATACACAAACCGTCACACAGTTTTTAAGATATCGATCTGAAATTTTACACACGTCCGTTAGAGCATATAGCTGCCATCCAAGCTGATCGATCAAAACCTAGTCCTTGTTTGAAAGATTTTTATTTGATAAGTTATCTTAACAAGAATTATTGTCAATGACAACGCTACAATCGTAGAAGATGGCTTTCGGATCACTATAGCATGTAGCTGCCTTAGAAACTGACCGATTAAAATGTAGTTCTTGAATGTAAATTTTTTCATTTGACAAGTTTGCATTAGCTGTATTATAGAGTTGACTAACAATGTTGAACTTCTGTCAAATAATTTTGTAATATTTTCTATCTGATTTTTTCTCAGTGATTTAGTTTGACCTGCAATGGTTAACTGATGTCTTGGAACTCTATAATTCTTTAAAACTCTGTTCCTTTTGCTTTCGGTGACTCCATCTGGCTCGAGCAAACGTCCAGCAAGTTGATATTCTACCACCGAACAGCTTTTCGAGGCAGTGCTTCACAAGATTCATAGTAAATATGAAAAAATGTTTTAACTTGTAAAAAATATAATAGTTCGCTGGCATTGAGGATCACGTCTATGTAGTACAGTTCCTAGAAAAGTTTAAGACATAATCTTGCATTGAAAAGAATCCAAGTTTACTTATTGCCTGGTAGATATATCTTTTATTTTTAATTAGAGTATATAACTTTAATAAACTTTTTAATAAACTTCTGTTATTCTAATTCAATTTTCCACCATCAATGACCCGAGCGTTTGATTTAATAACAAACATGTACGCCATGTGGTATAAGCAACATGTTTCCAGCATTCCTAAGATTTATTCACGTATGAAACTAGCATCTTCATTGCATACATATATACATATATATATTGAGCTCTATTGCGGCACTAACTTTGATAAATGGAAAAGTTTTCAAAGAGAGCGATGACCGCCAGCACTAAAATTGAATCAAATGTGCACGCAGCGGTGTGAATTTCTAAAACGGAATGAAATTGTTTGGCATAACAAAAATAGTTTGCGGATGAAGTGAGGCGTGTACAGCGAACGAAAAGTGAGTGAACATTTTTTCAGTTTTCTTTATTTTTAGCTTCTTCAACAACAACAAACTGATTTGAATTATTGAACAGGGTTGGATTAGGTGTTGAAAGTAGGAGGGTTTATAGTGAAAGTGTGAACAGCACGAGGCAACATCGCCGTGCTGGTGTTAGCTATTCTTTACCCTTTTCATTCTTCTAAATTGCCACATACCTTTAGCTATGTTGCAACAATTTGTGTCTTCTGCTACTCTGCCGCCTGTTAAAACGTTGTGCCACATGCATACATATTGCCACAATAATTTCCACTCGTATACTTTTATGTATTTACTCTTTTTCTCTCTTTTTGATTTTATATGCTATGTGTAAAAACACAAGCGAATATGATATATTTCCGTTTGAAAACTTTTGAATTCGTGAACGTTTTGCGGTTTGTTGCAAGCAACATATGAGTGAAACATTAGTGTATGAAATGAGCAAGTGATATTGCCACAAGTGATTGTTATGTAATACTCACATATCAAGTAAAAGTGCTAGTGTATTGTCTACTGTGTGTAAAACCAAGTTCATTGTGCCCTTTATATATCCGAAATATCGGATTCTGGTTACTAATTACAATATTTAAATAAAACATGACATTTAAAGTAAAATCTTGAAAATAAAATATTTTGAATGCCTTTGAACAGTAAAACCCAAAATTTCATTATCTTTGAGACTTATTAAAAAAAAAATATGGATCAATATTTTTAAAAATTGCTAGTTCGATGATGAACATTGTCTATGAACCCAATGGTAAATAAAGTACTGACTATAGGAGGCGATATCGTGTATATTCGGCTTATCAATCGTCTGTATTTCGAAGGCGACATAGACCTCATATTTAAATCAACGTCCTTAATCCAGTTGGTTTAGTTGTTGTAGCAGCACAAATCTTTTCTTAATTACTTATGAAAATCGTGTTGAGTTGACATTCCTTTCGTAAGGTAAAGTTCCAGGTCCGCTTCGTATTTAAACTCGTCTGCTATCGGAACGTTCCTTGTTTTCCTATTTTGAGCTCCGGTCTAATCTTCCATTGGCCAGTGCAAAGAAAAATTTATCTCAACCTGCATCTATGTACTATATTAATTTCATGACGATGGAGAGGTAGTCACACTGAAGCTTGTCACAGTTTTAACGGAACAGAGGCAGTCTTGGCCTTAGCTCACCAGCCGCGTACTTATGCAACGGAATGACACAACCACTAGTTCACGGTTCCACCAGTAGCTTTTTTTTAGTCCGTGTGGTTATGCTTTCAAAATTTTGTAAGGAGCCTTACAAGATTCGAAGGCTGCAGATCAGTTAGCCTTAAGTTTCAAGTTGAGGAGTTCACCCTCTTTACATTACTGCCTGATATAAGCTTTATACAAATTGAGTTTGAGACACTGTTCCTTCACTGCGTGGATCCAACATTGCCGCGCGCGAGCAATTTGTTGCATATTACTTATTTGATTGGTCATATAGTTTGGGAAATGCTTACCCACACACATAAGTACGACACCCACATACACATATGTACATTATGCGCACGCAGACATAAAACACAAAACAGATTTGGGTGGAATGTTGTCGGGTGTGGTTGAGGGATTGCTTGAGTTGTTGTGTAAGTTGCAACAAGCCATAAAAGTTCGAAAAATACACACATATATGTACATACGTACATACATGAATACCTATATTTATAATTTATCAATAACAGAAAGGTTTGTAAACAACACCCACAACATGTTAGTGCTTTCGAAGGGAGTCACTTGCTTTGAAGTGCCGTGTGTCAAGTGTGGGTGTGTGCCCATAAAGTCAAGTGTGGGTCAATATTTGTTCTAATATTGATATTGTTGTACATATATAAGATTAGATAATATTTATTGTGCAATATTTGAGTATCAATTTTAGCTGCAAGCTTTGCTATTGTTTATTTTGTGCATAATGAGCAAACATTTATTTGTATTTAATTACATATATTTTGGTTAGTACTAGATATGTACTCAGGTAATTTAACTGAACATATGCTAACTCATTCTATTAATTACATAATGGATTGGATGCTTAAATACTGTCCAGCAAGCGTTTGTTTCCCGCTATAATACATTCCGGTCGTCAACCATATTTGATTCACGTGTTTAAGATCACAAGGGACCGACTTTTCAACTTTCAGTTGTCTGTGTATCGGAAATCAGCTCCAAAAGCTAACATAACTTGTTATCCTCATCTCCTTTAAAATTTAGTTCCTACATGCTATTCAGGCCTAACACTCAGCCAATGAAATTCAAGCCAAAACCAGGAATATTCGTACCGACCTGTAGAGCGTTCTAGCCATGAGCAAATATTTTCTGTACGGATTTCATGTATCGTCGAAGCGCTATAAGACCTATTGAACCCATTAAGTTCGGTCAGTTCACCGAAAGTATGAGGTCCAGCGGAGATTAGAGAGCCTAAGAGAAAATATTGTGTTGTTTCCTTTTCGTTTTCCTCTAGATACAGTTCAACAGCTGTTATTGCTTTTGTAGCTGCAGAAAATATATCAATAATTTGAACAGTGCTTCTGAGTTGAGTCTCTGAATATAAATTTGCGGCTGTCCCTGTTAAGTAGAACAAACTTAAGATAGTTGGACTTTTCAATCAGCTTCTTTTTTGATGAAGATCTCAGATGTGGATAAAAGAGCACTGAAATCACATGCAACCATTGTGATAAATTGCAAGTTCAACGAATTTAAGGGCATCAAGCGAGAATCGGTGTAAAATCGTAAAAAAAGTTCGGGCATTCAATCATGAAAACCACCCAGTATACAAAGCGCTTGGATGAAAGTTACAAATAGGTTGTTTTTGCGACAAAGCGATGCTGCTTGGACAGTACTTGGCCGGATAAAAATCCACATCCCTCCTGCTTTACGCTTGTATTTTCGACGGTCCTGGAAACGCCAGTTCGACTGTTGCAGGTGCACAGTTCGAAAGTGACCATCTCGGAAGTGGCTGAAAGCACACTATCAACATATAAAATTATCGTGATAAAATGTCAGTTCAACGAATTTAATAGTGTCGATGAAGGTATCAACTGCGAAACTGGTCTTTACCATCATGGTATTCTCAAGCTTCAATGGCCTGTGCGAAATAACAACTGCATTTATTAGGAGTCTGGGCGAGCTACAGATATGCTTCATATGGAATGGAGCCAATGATCATAAGAAGACCTATGATAATTTTATAATAACTGGACTGATTTGAGTTAAATTTCTTCCAGCGAAAATATTCCAAACATTTATTTCGTACATAAAATATTTTTATGGAGAATACAGACTTATTTATAAGTTGAAAAAAAAACGAAGCAAAAGAACTAAAATCCATAATATAAACCCATAATTGTAAAAAAAGGTAATAAAAAATGCATTAAATGTGCATTAATTTTCCGCACTCGAGCATTACAAAATGAGCACTTGTCACCATGTAATTTATTAGCAATTTCGTGTCATCGTAATGCGCGCGACAAATGACTGGCATTGCCCAAAAGGACCGCACCGCCAACATATAATTTGTCATGTTAAAATATCATACTAACCTCACTTTAGCGCTCTGCCACGCTTATTCTCGCTTTCTCTCCCGCGCCCTCATAAACTACAACAAAATTCAACAAATTAGTTATGCTTTCGTGTGCTATTCAATTTCAGTTGGACGTTTGTTTTACAGCTGCCATTTACTTGGCGCAATTAATATGCCACATGTTGTTGACAGAATTGTTGTAATTTGTTGTTGGAATTTCATTTGCAACGTTCGAGAATGTCAGCAAACGGTTAGACAGTAGGCATGCGAAATATTAATAGTAGTTAATATTTAACAGGCAAATGCTGTCCTCTGATTAGATCAAGCAGTGAATTCCAGGCATTGCAAGTGTGGGTGGCCACGAACATTAAAGCGATGTTTACGATATATATGTGGATGGAGTGAAAACAATCAATTTTGACTTAAGAAAAAGGATAGTGTTATAATAAAACGTTTGCCGTTGCTTTGCATAATATATCATTAAACGGACACTTTGTCTTTTTATTGAATAGATCCTAAAGCCATATATGGACTTCTAAACTACAATATCGTATTCTCTATTAACAATCAATGAATTGAACTCAATCAGTTAATTATTTAATTAGTTATTTGAAAACAAATATTTTGTAATTTGGTTACTTATTAGAACTCAATTACTTAATTACACTTTATTAGTTGACTGAACTCATAACACAATTAGTTAATTACACTCAATTAGTATATTTTTCTTTATTTATTCAATAAGTAAACGATTAAGTTAATAAATTATTTTAATTTAAATTTTTTCGATTACTTAATTCAATCTTAAAGCTAACTAATCTAATTATTATTGAACTCAATTAGTATATTGCTATCTATTTTATTTATTGAGTAAGTTAATTAGCCAATTCGCACGTTGGACTTAATGCCACTTGGTTAGTTAATAGAACCCAATGATTTGATTGAATTCAATTAGTAAATTGTTATTTATTTACTCAATAAGTTAACTGTTTAATTAGTACGTTTGACTTAATTTTTCAATTGCGCGATCAAATTAATTCAAGTATTTCAGTATTAAGCTAGTGTTTTAGCTACAAATAGTCAATTCTCTAATAAGTTTAATGGTCAATTAGTTATCTCACCTCAATTCATTCATGGTTAAATTATATACAATAATGTACTAAATACTTGTTGGAACTAACTATCGAATTTTTTTGCGTCTACAGAATGTAGCGATAGATCTAGATTCTCGCTACAATTCGAGCTCGTCAAGTGGATGGAGTGTTGTTGGTTTGACTTTGCCTACGCCACACAGTGAGACAGCCCAATAGTAACCGCGGCAAAAAATGGTTTTTGACGTGTCGTCCAATTTGGATGAAATTTTCACAGTATATTAACAGATTTATGAGTAACAATTCCCTGAAATTTCAGCCTCATAACTTCATTACTTTTTGGTCTAGAGCAAGTCAAAGTTGAGGTATGCCAACGCGCTTGAAATATGTTAGTTCAATATGTAACAATCAAAAGCTTATTAAAATAAAAATGCATAATAAATGCAACTTTCAAGTATTTTTTTAATTAATTTAGTTATTGTAGAATGAGTAAATGAAAAAATAAATTAAAAAAAAAAAACACAATTTTTTTTTTCTTAACAACAGAACTGTGGTGCAAAAATTGAATATTTTGCATTTTCAATGGCCTAGGAAATATAGAGCAGCCCCTCGCCCTAGGTGCAGACTTATACCAAATGAAAGTTTGAAATCTCAGCTTTAATTTAAAGTAGAGGACATATAGCAAAAGTTTGCAAAAGCACATTAAACATACAAAAAACTACAAAAAAGTACGTAACGCGCACAT
Organism: Bactrocera neohumeralis; assembly: GCF_024586455.1. Classification (NCBI taxonomy): domain Eukaryota; kingdom Metazoa; phylum Arthropoda; class Insecta; order Diptera; family Tephritidae; genus Bactrocera; species Bactrocera neohumeralis. The sequence continues at coordinate 66,795,507 of NC_065923.1, read as the reverse complement.
TCTGTCGCTATACGTATGTTAGCATGCAATAGCATGTTTACAACTTTTTACTTTTATTTTTTTTAATTGTTTACTATTCTCTTATTGTGCAAGAGAATAGTAATAAATTACATTTGTTTTTTGTTAGTTATTCAGAATTATGCTTTAAAGATCATTTATGTTTTAATAAAAATATTCTTGTTTACATAAATTTACGTTATTAATTTGATAGATAATTTTGTTGAAGGTCATTGACTTTGCGTTAGATAGTTGCATAATTTTTAATTTAAATTGATAGTGCAAGACATTGTTCTTATCTAAGTTGTGTTATGATCACTTCCTAATGTGGTTAGTTTAATTGTTATATTGTAGTGCCGCTTGTCGCCTGGCAGGAAAATAGAAAATAGTCTCTTGCATTATAATTATTTTTGTTGTCCAAAGCTCATAAGCAGCCTAATATTGTGAGCATAATTTTTGGTTGTTGTTGGTTTTTGGGCATTTTTTCCATCCGCTGAGCCAAACCAGTTTTTGTTTTGCTCAAACATATGTACATTTTGTGTACTCGTGTACTTTTTTTTTGCTACAGGAATGTTATCCGAAGAAGCGCAAGAAGCAATGAATAAGGAGTATAGAAACTGTAGGCTATTCCATTCTCGTAAAAATTCACGTTTTTCTACGAATGAAGATGTAATGCACTATTTGCAAATATAATCAGATCCTTATATTAATTCATTTAGAATGAGAAACAAATTGAAAAAATTAGAATACCATGATGATGTTAAAAAATTGATTGAATGAAAAAAAATATTGTTTTTTTTATTGCATTTCAATGGGAGGTGGGCGTATTAGTGAGCGTGTTATTGTAATTTTTGCATTAAACATTTTAAATGATATAAATTACAGTAATATAGAATTTGAAGGTTGTATTTAATATATTTTAGAAAATATGGCACTTTTTATGTTGAGGTAGTATGGGTGATGGGGTTAAAAGTGGGCCAAAGTTCAATTTCAATCATAGTGTGCATATTTGTTTGTGTGACCAATTAAGGTATATTTCACGTAGTTTCGTTGGAATTTATTTATGCTCTTTGAGTGCATACTTACATATACAAATGTACATATAAATATGTATGTCAATATATGCATCAACCACCAAGCAATGTCATAATAGTAACTAAATATTCATATAACAGTACACTGGTAAATAAATATGTATGCCTGTGTGATAGTTGCACACGCGGTTAACCAGATGTTTATGTGTTCATTAAGGCTTTGTGCTCCCCAACGGTGTCCATCACCGCTCTATTGACCCATTCGAGTGGCAATGATGAATGGCTGCTGCCATGACGAATATACGACCGGTTAAATTTGCCAAATTACCACATGCCTGACTGATTGACTATACGGATTCATGTGTTTGTGAATGCGTTTCTGTGTAATTATGGCATAACACTGCAATGCGCAGATGGCCGCTGGCGTATATTTGCATTTTATTTTACTCAGAATTATTCTGTTGACGGGCTTACCGGTAAGTTGAGCTATGTAAATACAAATTTACTGCCCGCATCCCTTCTCCTCCTGTCTTTCTCTCAGCTGCTGTGTTTCATTGCCTTCAATGTCGTTACATAGAATTTCGAAATTGGCGCGTTGCATGCATACACGCGAGAAACAGTTCAGCAGGTTAGTGCTGCATGTGTTAATGAGCCAAAAAACACGCAGTTTATTCGCGGTTAAGGAAAATCGAAAAAATATTAACCAGTATAAATCAAGCATTTTGGCTTTACATTTGAATTTTAAATTTATTCTTGCAAAAACTTAATTTTTATATAATTTTTGATTTTTAAATTTTATCATTTATGCTATTTAAATTTAACTATTCTTAATTTTATGAATATATAGTTTGAATATTAATATTTTTAAATTTAAAACTTTTTTGTTTTTAATATTGAATAATTTTATTTAAAAATGTATACAAAAAAATGTTAATCAAAATTTTGCATAATTTTTTTTTTAATTTTTTTTTAATTAATTAATAATATTAAATAATATTAATATAATTTATATAATATATATAATTAATATTAATATTAATTTTAACATTTTTAAATCTATGAAATTTGAAGAGTAGACGACAAAGCGTTAGCAATTGCATTGTTTCTAAAATAAAACATAAAATTTTGTTTTAAATTTTCCATTTGTATGTTTTAATTGTTAAAAACACATTTGTGGGTTTTACTATTATTAAAATTGAAAATTTATATTTAAAATTTTTTTCTTAAAATTGAACACTTAACAACAATAACCACAGCAGGCGACAAAGGCATATTTTTTAATTAATAAATAAAAAAAAATATGTTTTTAAATAGCATTTATTTTTAATATTTAAAATTTTTAATTCAGATATCAAAAAGTCTGTTCTCTATGATTATACAACTTATTTTATAAAATATTTTTTTTTTAGTTTGTAAATTTTAATTTATTTTAAAACTTAAATTTTTTGCATACTAAACTTCAGATTTCTATTTTTGAATTTTAATTTATGAAACACAAATACTAAATTTTAATATTTTAGTGTTTCAATAAATTTTAAATTTTATTTTACTTTCTAAGTTTTCTAATTTTAAAATTTGCTGTAAGAAGATTACGAAAATCCACTAACATCATTAAAAACGGTGCCCACAGTCATATTTCCTTACGCAAGTTAACATAACGTATAACGTATACGTCGTGTGCACACGTTGTCCCGCCACAAAAACACATATGAAAAGTTATGTAAATGCAATGCTACATGCATTCGCGGTCACAATTTATTTAAAATCTATTTATTTTATATCAAATATTGACGCATGATTTTCCATTGTATTTTGCCTTTCGCCATCACGCATACGCCACGTTGGCTAACTGATTGGCGCGAGCCTAATACAGTTTATGCTGTAGTTGCACTAGCGGTTTGGTGGCTTTTGCGCAAACTGTTCACTCGTAGCTTTCACGTATATCGCTGCGCGAGTGCGGTTTTTCATTATAAACATAATTTCCATCACAGCATTTTAATCACTCATACGCACTGTTGAGCGGTACACTTGATTTCTTCAATAAATGTTTGAAATTAGATATGCATATTTTTTTTACTATTTATTTGAGAATTTATGGAGGGCTAAGATAATATAGTAAATGTTAAAGTTTTAAATTTGGAACAATTATTTTTATTATAAAAAAAATTTATTTCTTTCCAATAATTTTGGTGGATCATTACATGTAAATTTTTAGTATGCAAAGTAGACGCTTCAACTTTCATATGGTGAATACCAATACATGCTAACAACGAAAAAGGACATTATACAGGTAAACTAGTATGAATTGAAATACAAATTTTGAATGGGAAATTAAAAAAAATAGTCAAAGCATTGACCATTGCTTTTCACACATTTCGGCCTCCTTTCCGGCAACTTGTGGTCACTATTCCAATAGAAATGTTCGTCAGATACCCGATTTTCGACATCTGCATAGACATCGAATTGCCGCTCAGCCAATGCGCGTCTCTTAGATGAAAGCAAATTGTAATCGGAAGGGTCTGGGGAATACTGCGAGTGGGGTGGCAGCTTCCACCCAAGTACTTTGATTGTACTGAACCGATTTTGACTTGCGTGCAGATGCATTGTCGTGTAACAAAATTACTTTGCCGTGCCTTTTGGCCCTTTTTGTCGTTTTTCGATCAATGTCATGCATTTTAGCGATTAGTTTTAACAGTTTCACGAGGTTTTAAATGCTCATGATATCCCACACCCTTCTGATCCTATTAAACACAGAGCAATGCTTTCTAATCGATCTGTAATCCGCAGCAACTCAAACTCTTCGTCTGCAGTATCGGCGATGTATTTGCTGAAAAACCTCTTGACGCTTGATGTGGATTTCATCTGACCAAAAGCTGTATTTTCGGAGAACTAACCTCATTTGGATCGGTGATGGTTTTCAAAACTATGTGTCGTGATATACTTTAAACAAGTATGTATGTCAGAAATTTTAATTTTTAAGAAAAAACAATAGCACTGATGAAACAAAATTTTTAAATATAAATTAAATTTCAATTTTGGGCCACAATTTCTCTAAAAATTGACCAGCCCGTAATATTTTAATAATCTACAAATATTTTTTTATTGTACTATTTTTTGCCTGTTTAACATTTTCTTTACCTTTTGCATTTAAAATTCAATATTTTATAACAAAAATCTGACATATGTACTTTCACTAAATAAAAACGCTACTACACCAACTATGAATATTTGAACTGAAATGTTTTAAAAAACTAATATTTCATATAAAATTGATCAAAATTCATGATTATATTTATTACAACAACTTTAGTAAGCACTTTTCTGTGCAAAAGTTCAAACCAATATATTCTTGAATATTGTATAAATCAAGGCTCATTCAGCAAGTAGCACATATTCTTCTAAAAACCACACAATTTGTCATCAACTTTGCTGACAGCTGTAAACAGCCGAACAGCTGCTCAGCGCCAAAGCAAACAAATTTATTTACTCACAAATTATTTGTTTTTCAATTGTGAGCGACTTAAGTCACCATTAGTCTACATCAGATTCTAAGAACATTCAACGCAACCATATTTCATTGACAAATATTGACTCATAGTTCGTCGCTTGCCATGAAAAATTAGTCGATTTATTATTCTTGGCTATGGTATCACTGGTCAGCCGGGGCGTATGAGTAATTTTCTGGTATTCATGATATGACAGTTTTTTATATAATTTGTTGTTGCTGATTTGTATATTAAGTTAGTATTATATACTAAGATACACATAATGTATTAGTAAAGCATAATGCATTGCTTATAAATTTTTGCGTGCTCTAAGATTGAGGTATAAATTGTTTAGTGGAAGCCATAAAACGTAAGTATACATGCAAGTATGCATACATAGATATAAATATGTATATCTTGTTGAGTTGTTAGTAAATCCCCCGAACAAAACCAAAAAAACTAATTTATTGTTTCGAGATTTTATGCTAATTGATGTGGAAGCTTACAAATTTTGAAATTACTTAAGTTTTGATTTTAAGAGTGAATGGTAACCTAGGAGTTGGCTATATTTCAAGTCTAATAAAATTGTTCAACTTTTCTTCTGGAGAGGGCAGGGGTTGGTTATGAAACTGCTCTTCGGCAGCAAATTTGAAACTATCGAGCGTATTTCCTGAAGAATTTTCCAATAGATCCATTAGTCATTCAGAGTTTTCCGTCTGTCGAAAGGCCTTTAGAAGCGCATCCCAAAGGAAAAGTAGCTTGTTCAAGCGTTTAACAAAAATGTGGGCGTAATATATACATATACAAGTGACATATCCTAATGTTGCATTGGAGACTTTTGCCTTTATTAAGCAAAAGCATCGAAACATCAATGCCAACGTGTTCAATTCAGCATTTTCGCCATTGAAAGCGGTCCCGTACAATAAGCGGCACCGTTTGTTCAATCGCGTTTGTCACCAGATATATATATTTCATCATCCTTTTGGAAAAGCTGTGGCGCGTGGTCGACTTCACCTTTTTTGCTTGACGCGTAGCGATTAATTAAATAAATACAGTGTTTGTCAAAAGAAATGAAATATTAATTTTTAATGCATGAATAGCATTAAAATATTACTGTAGGATGAACAATCATATTACTTACATACATACATATGCAGACATTTTTGAACATTGTCAATGAAAATCGTTTTTATTGTGCTGCATATTTTTCATTTTGATTCTTTCTATATAAAAAATAACTTTGAAAATGTTATAATGTTCATATAATAAAAGGGACATTGTGTATGGAATTTCTTGATGCCCAGGAGAATTTACGCGAAAAGGTGTTGTAGACGTACAGCACTTTTTCAGCAAAGCCATGGAGGAATCAATTGAGATCACAGAATTTTCATTACGAAGGGGAGAATTCAAAACCTCAAGAGAAAATTGGATGATCTAAGCATGATGACAGAAATAAATGATCATCACAAAAAACATATGGAAGCTATATTGGCAAACGTAGTCTTTGGTTCAAGTTCGATTGAAGATATGTACGATTTGTTCGAAAGAATATTTTCGGATAAGTATACAGAAAGATAAGAAGAAGTAGAAGAAAGAGAAAACTTAATAATGATAACTGAATTACATATACATATCTACCTTTTTACAACTGCAAAGAAACTAAAATTAACTAATGTGGTCGAAAACATAGAAGTAGAAATTAATAACAGCTCGACTATTCCTACTATCTTCCGCAACCATAAAAACACGAATCATCAAAAATAAAAAAAGATGAAGAGAAACAACGACAGAATACCAATGAAAGTATAAAAGAAGATCTAGAAGTAGTAACTCAAAAGGAAGATTTTACTACTACTTCAAAAGTTACAACAGAAAACGAATCTGGCAACATATTAGGAGAAGAAGGCTCTTCAGTGAAAAACAAAATTGCGAAACAATTGCGTGAGGAAGTGATTAATGAATCTTTTATGACTGAGGAAATACCAATCGTATTGGCTAAATTTTCTTTTTGAAAAATTATCGAAAAAACGATACCACTAGAAGAAGCTGGCCCAAGCTGAACGAATATGGGAAACTAGAAGCATAGGCATAAAATACCATTTAAAGAGAGCAGCTGAAAAACATAAGGGAAGTGATGAAATGATGGGAATAATGTTCACTCAGACCGAAGGTTATACTCAACCAACAAAATGGTTGAAGCTTTCTAAAAACACATACAATTCAGAAGGAGATGGTGCAACAGTAAGCAAACTTCTTGAGAATACTACCATTTACAAAGACTTAATCGGAAAATAGGACGTGGTTGCATGAACCTAGAACGAAGTAAACATTCTGGAAAAAACCTATTAGGGTACACATATGGATGTTCAACTTTCCAGAGGTCACTCTTTACGCTCGAGTAAATGTTCAAAATTGAACAAGGGGCACAACTTAATCGGGGCGGAGCAGAATATTTAATTTTAATTTTATTCTTATAATACTTAATAAGATAAATCATACAGTCCACTTATTTTATATAATTACTTTTCTTCCGTCGGCAATATGTTCAAATATCATTGAACATGCTAATATTTTTATAGTCGATAATGCCAAGACATTACAAAATGTACAATACATATAAACAAATGCATACACTTCCACATGTACTTAACACTTTATTTATATATGATTACTTATCCATTTTAAATATAACTTCAAAATGCATGTGTGTATTTGAAATATCACCAACATACAAACATATACACATTCACATATATTCAGTTAGTTAAAATTGTTACAAAAAACTGTATACAAAGGCGTGAAAAAAAAACAAAATAAAAAGCAGAATGAAATAATTCTCAGCTCAATAAAGATCTTTTCAAAAGGATTACTAATCAGTAGTAATCGCGCTATGGAAGCTGAAGATTGAAAAACAAAAAAAAATAATAGCTTCCATAGCGCGAAAATCAGTTACTCTAAATCTTTATATAAAATCTTCATATTTTTTTATTGCAAAAATAGACGCCTCTTCAATAAATTTGATTTTTATGTCAAAGGTGAAGGCAATTTCATGTCTATCGAAAGTGATTAGAAATGTACTTACATACTACCTATAAACTAAGATTAGCTGTTTCATAAAAATTCCCAAAACAAAGCTTGTTCCGTCTAAAGATGTCCTAACTTAAAATCAAAGCTATACACTCCTGTACACCATATCTAAACCGATGTGTATTCTTTTGTTTGTTATGATTCCATGACGCCATAAAATTAGCGCACAATTTAATTAAAACTACTATAATTGCAAATTACTGGCTTTCAGCAACTTTTTTTCTTAACTACTCTTTATACAACCTTGCTTGCTCTTTTTTCTCATATCATTTGCTTTCAACAGTACCGTCAATGTGCTTTTAGGTTTTTAAGTCTAGCTCAAACTTTAAAACCTGCCATCAACGCCTCGCTCGTTGACCAGCATGGCTGCCTACGCGATTTCTCACAACGATCAACAACCTGCCTAACCGACTGCATGTTTTACTAAGACTCTTTCACTGCTATACTTGTTAACTAGTTAGTAGTTCGGCGCAACTTTGTCGACGTGCATTTTTTTATGTTTTTTCTATAATTTGCATAGGAGGTGTGCAGCGGCGCCTTTATCGGCGTATTTTTTAAATTTTATTTATTTTTTTTCTTGTTGCCCACTTCAAAGTTCAACTAAATGAACGTGGAATAATTTTATCGGACACAGAAGCGCGGTTTAGCTAACTAACGGCAGGCGGAAGTACTATATACATTCACTGCAATGTGGCCCAACTAGTTTTTGGAAACGTAGGCGATGAAGGCGTCTAGCGCGGAAGGAAATTATAAAAAATTTTGCGCTTTCAACACAGACATAACACTTTTGTTAAATAGTTTCGCCATTAATGGGTTTTTAGTGAGCAGCAGAGGCTAAAGAAAGCGAGAGGGATGTGAGTAATACTTGCATATTCTTGCCGCAGCTAAACATTTGTAAGAATTTAAGTTCGAGCTATGCGCAATATAAACTTTTAACAAGTAATTTACATATAAAAACAAGTTCTTGAGCTAATCAAACGTCAATCTAGGTTCACGATAAGAGATCACTCAATGAATTTTAATTGTGTTGTAAGAACGTCAGCATTGCATCACTTCCTGAGTTTTATTCTGGATAGTTATTTCTAGAACCTTTTGCCCTATTTTCTTCAAACGTAGAATAATATAATTGTTTTGATTTGTGAACCTCTATATACAGTAAGTTCGAAAAGCTTGCAAGTGAATACGTTAGATGCCTTTTCTAATCAAGGTGGAATCAGAATCCATCCATCTGGCTACAGTACTGGAAATTCACAAGCCGTTAAAAATTATACACAATGAAATTTTCGAAAGGGCTGACAGACAGATCAGGATGTGATGGATTGTCTTAAGGACATGCGGGATCGCAGAGATTATTTGTAAGGGTACTGCTCACACGGTCTCGAAAATACTGCAGGACGACTATTGATCGGTGATAATTCACAACTTACAAGACCGGTATGCGGATTAATAATGATGACACATGCAGGGAAGTAGGCATGTGTGGGATTCTGGAATACTTGCTTCTGTCTGACCTTATCTGGCACTCGTTTTAGATATTTAAGAGTTTATAGTGACCAAACATTCCCAAATAGTTCTGATGCATTTTTATTTGGTTTTCTTTCACAGATGTGACAATTATGATTTTAGAGTGATGGAGTGGATGTTTTTTGTTAGTTTGATATTGTTTTAATTATTTCCGGTTTTTCACTCACATCTAGCAGCATTTGCTCAGGTGTATTTGTCAGAGTTGGACTCTTTCGACTAAAGTACTAGGTTCAAAAACACTTTTAAGAGGTAGTTTCTAAGTGATTTTTAACCTGAATTCAATACCAAATAGCTAATTGATATACATATGTGAAAGTTTACTTTCAGAGCGATAGAATTTACCTTGCTTATAATAATCTACCTCGAATATCAGATGTAAGAACATCACATAAGAGTTATGAAACAAAGAATTCTTACTTGAGTTCATTTTAGCTTTAAAGCACTTATTTACTGTAATGAGGGCTAAGTCTAGATCCCTAGCGTCGACAATACAATATCATTTGGTCCAAAGCATGTAAGCAATAATCAATTAATTAATGCGTAGGCATATGATCTTTGTGGTAGTTAACATATGGTAGATACCAATCCTAATTGGGAGATTCTTTCGAACACTGTGTAGGCCAGTAAATTTGTTTGGAGAATGTTGCACCCATTTGAAAATTGTAAACCTAAATCAAAAAGTAAACATACTTTGCGTAAATAAGTTTGAAAAATATTTCTTAGCTACTTTATTTTAATAGTTGCCACCTTTTAGAAATATTTTTTTTTTACAAAAAATTGATAAAAGTTAATAAAATAGCCTGAAAGTTTTAAGAATTATTGCTGATCACAATATTTTTGAAGAGTGTTTTCCACTTTATCGAGGATTTTAATTAAAAATTTTGAAAAAATACAGTCAAACACTGACTAAATAATTTTAAGAAATATTTCTTACGTAGTTAATTTTAAATTTCACCTTTGTGAAATTCGTATCCCAAAAAATTTGCTGAAGTAAGTAAAATTTGCTTGAAAAGTTTAATAAATATTTTTAACCGAGGTATTATAGAAAGTGCTACCACCATTTACCATTTATAAATTTTATTATTAATATTATAATTTCAATAAACTAAAATATTAATCAAACACTGCCTAAACAAGCTTAAGAAATATTTTCCACGTAATAGAGATGAAGATTGTCACCTTCCAAATGCCCAAAAATTTGTTCAAGGTTAACCATATATTGCCTGCACAGTTTTATGAAAAAAATTCTTAAAAAGTGGTGCCAGTTTTTGAAAATTTTAATGAGAAAGTTAGGAAACGGAACCGGAGCATAGGTTACCTAGTAATGGAAGCCGCTCAATATTGCCTAAAAAATTGTGCGAACCGTTAGCCAGAAATATTCACAAAACTAACTACAGAAGTTATAAGGAAAACAATAATCCGATACTGATGGTAATTTTGCAAAGATTTAATAAATTTATTATCTTTATTAGTCTTGAAGCTATGCTTACGAACAGAGATCAATCAGCCGAATATTGTGGCAAAGTTGAGCCGAAACCGAAAAAACACGACAAAGCAGATTAAGAAACAATACTACATTAATTCTTCGTGAATTTTTCAACTATCGTTTTCGCCTGATTTAGCTCCGTCTAAGTTCTGGCTATTTAACAAACTGAAATGACCAAAAACCGTTCTAAATCAGTTGAAGATATGACACGTGAATCGCTTAAAGCATTGAAGGCTAATTGACTTTAACAGCAATATTGATTTTAGCATTTTACAATTATGAACCAAGTTTTATTATTTTTTGCTCATAGTAGTATATTTTAACCTAAGGTAAAGATACCGGAAAATGTCATAAAATGTTTTTATTTAACGCAATTTCATTATTAACTTTCAGAAATGAAATCTCAGCTATTTTAATAAAAATAGCTATTTAATTTGCACTACAGACGCTCACATACACCCTCACAAAGGTATATATTAAGGTGCCCTATGAGCAATGAGAAACCGAGCTTAGAATAGCATAAGAAGGCATTCGTTGTGCCTCAATTTGTGCTCTTTATTTGGCCACTTTGAGCGCTCTACAAGCTAGCGGGGCGACCTTGTAGCTAAGAGGGATATACATACATACGTTCATATTTATAGACAACCAAAATGAGCATGAATCTTGTCGCACATGCGACATACCATGTGGCAACTACTGTCAACGGTCATGTAAGCCCTCGCGCACATACGTGCATACGTGTATGAATATGTGAGGCTGTGTCTTGACGTACAACTTCAACGCTTCAATACGTTGCACGGTATAAATTCACAGTAGAAGGCGGAAACTACGCCATATTGTCTGTCAACCATTATAGTTCCAAAAACGGAAAAACGTGTTAAAATCCACCTCCGTGTTGTAAATGAGCATAACAGTGGTGGTGCGCTTGCGAAAGGAGGGCTTGAGTGTGAGGAAAGTTTGGTAAAAAGTGGGTGTAGTGGCAGCTTTGTGTCACAACGTTGCTCGTAACGGTAGTGGCAACACGCTGTTCCGGCATTGCTGTCGCTTGTAAGCGTGGAAACTGAGAAATTGCAATCACAGTCGTTGCTGCGTTTTTCTATTCACATTTTGCCAATGTAATCGCTCGCTTGGTATTAATTGTTGTGTGGTAGAATGGCTCTGGAACATAATCAGATATACTTTTTTGTGGCAAAACACAAATGGAATTGAAGTAAGCTTGTTATTTGAGTATTTTAGTAGCATTCTGTGCGAAATTTCTGTAAAAAATGTTCAAATGTTAGTTCACGAAAACACATTTTTCATAGATATGGATATTTGAGTTATTTAAAGTAGTGTGCTCCGAGCTTTCACGTCTATTCCATAGAAGAATACTCTGCCCGAAAAGCTAGTAAAAACTTGCAAAACGTGCATATATGCAAAAAAATAAGGCAGTGAAAGTAGACGCAGATTACACACGATGGTGATTGCAACCAATCAAGTTGAAGACTTTGGAAGAAGGGTAGACATAGCTTTACATATATTATTGAGATGAAACCTCTGCCCAGGAAGCATGAAAAAATTAAAAAAAACTATATACAAGTATATGAATATCAGTAAACAAAAATAAAATAAGATTCGATGGTAGATTGACCCTCTTTAAATAGCCAAAGCTTTGACAGCCAGAGCTCTTGAAAATACGTTATACATATGTATTGTATAAATCAACTTCTGGAAATAATATTATTTTGATAAGATTTCTGGCAATAATATTAAGTTACTTGCACTTATAAAAATCGTGAATTCTCAACTACTTAAATAATATATACCTAAAATTCTTCTCTTACAGTTCCTCAAACCTTAAATTGCAAACCACGAATATATCCGAATTAAGTTGACAAGTTTGTCATTAACCCAGTTATTTTCATTAGCTGCATATATTGGCAGTGCCATAGGGCTAACACTCACTGACACCTACAAAGGTGACGCAATCACAGTATGTATGTCGACTTAAAGAACCATGGCATTTTTCTCGTCATCGTCTAACTCTCCATTATAATCGTAGCCATCACAGCGGACTCATCATGAGTATCATCAATTCACAATTCATGCGTTGGCACCGGCGTCAATAACGCCAGCAATACATCTCTGAAATCCGAAAATGGCAGCCATGACATTTCCAGCAAGACCGCACAGGTTGGCTGGTGTCAAAAAGGTGCGAATGTTGAATGAATTAGGCGAGCGAGAGAGCAGCGAGTATAATTGAGTGACGATGAAGAAGTTTTCGCACAACGAAATTAACAAAAATGTCTACCATCCGCAGTTAGCAAGTCACACGGCTGTCATATGCACAGAGGCAGATAATTTTTTTAACGGGTATATACATATATGTCGATATGTTTGTACGAGTCTATGTCTGCATGGAGTTAAACTTTATGTAAGCATAAGTGCAAATGCAAACAGTTAAGCACGAATATCCAGGCAAAATGCCAGGAGGCAAGTTAAGAGCACTCAAATACATCATCTTTATGAGCACTAATATTTACCACTAGTTTATTTTAACATAGGGGTGATTCAAGTCAGTAGGAAGTTCTAAAGTAACACGTTAATATATGACTGATTGGGTCCAAATGATTAGATCATATAAAACCAATCAACGAAGTGTCAGCCTCTGAGTCTCCAAATCAATTACTTTCCTACAGGCAGGCTAAATTCAATTCATCCCATACATATTTTAAATGCTTAACGCTAACCGACATAACTTTTCATATATTCCTCTCAATGCTCTCTCATATCTCCCTACTTTTCCATCATATATTTTATGCTAATAGTTATACATGTGTTTGCTTTTTAGCTTTGGATTCTGGCTTACTACCGTTTTCATTGTTGTTGCTTATTTTTTGTCATTTTTATTTTTTTCAGCTTAAGCTTAGTTAGTTTTTTGCTGAAAAAGTTCGTTTAATTCTAAAAATCGTTTCAGTTTTGCATAAAGTTGTTTATCATCGGCTTATCCCATGTTAGTGTTAGCTTTCTGTCATTTTGCATACTCACACAAGCGCATTTTGTTGTCCTCTTTTCCAAAATAATTGGCAAGTGAGTTATGAATTAAGGGGAAAAATGCTTGCCATTAAGTGGTGATGCGCAAAGTTGATTTGAGTACTTTTAAAGTGCTTAAATTGATTTTGGAGTTATAAAATGTTTTAAATGGGACTCTAAGCATTGATAATGCTTAACGCTATTTTGGAATAAAATAGTCTTTGAAGATAAATAGTGACTTGTCTAGTTTATACTCGATGTTAGATTTTACACTTATGAAAACTTTCAAAGCGACAATCAGACAGATCGGGTCTGCCTTCAAAGACTTCCGGAGAACCTTTTTAGTTTGAAACAAGGAGATAATAACTCTTAAGGTGCTTTACTTCGCATAAGAGAGATCTCATAAGTAGTCTAAAAAGGTATACCGATAACTTTGAAAAACAAATTGCGATTTTAGCTTGATGAAATATGTAGCTCATCGAAGTCGATTATATTCAGGGAATGGAGCTCATTGACCAATAGGTTAGTCTGATTGATTCGACTCTAGTGTGAATGAGTGAATCTACGTTTCATGGACGGTTATAAAGGCGAAAGGAACTACATAAAATTTCGTTTAAAAATCGTCGATCACTTTGTAAAATGAGCTCACACTCGAAAAAAGCAAATGTTTCGGAAAATAAAATAAAATATTTGATGAAAAAAAATTGAAAAAAAAAAATAAAAAAAATTTTCCAATTTACCCGCGATCTATCTGGCTACCTCCATGGATAGGGCCTAAAAACTAAGAGACACCGAGAAGTGACTTTTTTTCCTTTTCTGGTATCCTCTGGAAGGGAAATACTAACACTGTACTACCGATTGAGTACTAAATTTATCATTGCCAGCCAACAATAAAAATGTGTCATTAAATTGTAAAAATTGACCGTCAAAACTTTTACCCACATTTTTCATTTAATTTACATTTGATTGGGCAGCTTTAGTGCCTCTGTGCTTCGTTGTATGTAAGTACTGTCATGAATGCTGTTATGGTATGCTTCCCGTTTCGGAAATTTTTATAGGCAAAATTTTAATTAATTTTAAGTATAATAACATTTTAAGAGGGTAAAATACGCACACACATACACGCATACCCAAACAAAAGGCATCTCAGAATGAGAGTGTGTAAAACAAGGCGGCGCACCAGACCCAAAACTGACTGCGGCAGCCGAATGTGATTAAGAAAGGAAATTTATTACCCAACAAAACTGAGCTATATACAACACCAAAAACAAAGCGAATTCAACTTACGGATAGAAGCAGCAGACTCCGGAAGGAGACCAGTGCATAAGTAAGTTTGTATGGATATGTAAATACGAGTATATAGAGAGAGATGGTGGGTGTATGTGCGTGTGTATAGAAGACTGATAGTGAGTTTGCTGCTGTATTCAAAGTGACTGAAAAGCGTGATAAGTGAATCAGCCCATTTGAATAAGCCACAGAGCGGCGACGTCGGCTACGGCAACCACTAAAAGGAAAATCACACACTCGTAATGGGAAATTATGAGGCGGGAAAAACCTCAGCCGAGAGTTAGTGGAAGTAAACTTCGAGTTTCATATGGAGCGAATAGTAGTATAAGTGAGCTTTTGGCGGAAGTGAGAATGCGCCACAAGTATACTTTCACATATACTTACCAAACACATGCGTGTGTCTACGGCCACATATCACACATATAAGTACGAGTAATACGCGGGCGGTCTCATAAGTACTTAGTGTAACCGCCTGATGCCGCCTCTATAGGTAAATAAATTTACTCTCATGTAGTCCATTAGCTTAGACAACTATTATCTTACTCGTAATTTTTAACTGCCTTCAATGGAAGTGAATTTGTTCCCGGAGAAATGGAAAACCGCAATATTAGTAGGTGATTCGATCCTTAGTTTTAGAAGCTGAAAATCAGAGTGCGCTCGAATGCAGAATATGCTGACTCTACTTCTTCGATGTTGACCGTAAAACAGTTTGAAAGGGTTTCAGTTTGGTAACACATCAGTTTTTGATGAGCCACGCCAAGATCCCTCTAAAAAGCTTGGACGGAGGAAAGCTTGACAAAATTCCAATATCTTTTATTGTCAAACCACTGATTGAAGGCCCGCGAAGCAAAGAATACGTGGTCATATTATGTTTGGAATGTTGGTTACGATAAAACTATCGACGCGATGCGCCCTCGTGGGCTCAATCACCACAAGACCACTTGACAGAAGATCTCGAAACTTTTTAGCGAAATTCGAAGGAGGAGAAACGGTCGATGTAGGGACTTCTTTCGGGGAACATGCTTCAAAATTAGGTGAAAACTGTCTATCGCCCATAGATGACATTTAGAAGTGCTAGACGGTCATAGGGTTCATAAGGTCGAGTCATTGCCGAATTGCAAAAACAAAAAATCCATTTAGCAAAGGAAAAAAGTCCTCCTACTCTAAGCCAACGGATTAAATCCCACTTCCACCGTCGCCCAAGTCACATTTGTTGTATCAGGCTATGAATTACTGCCGCATTCAGAATATCCTTCAGATTTTGCCACATTCGCCATTTATCAAACGTGATAAAGAAATTGAATTATCGCTGGGTTCAGTATATTGAAGCTATCGGGGGAACTGCTGATAAATAAATCGTCATATTTGCAGGATTTAATTTTTTTGTAAACCCCCTATTATACTTATCGAACTCGATTCTGGAGCCCGCTTAACACAGGCATCAGATAAGAATGTAGGTTTAACATAGGCGACGAGCATGACTTAGTTGCGCTAACAAGCATACCCACATACAAGCATAAATGTACATACATATGTGGCATGCCATAATCTCTTTTGATAACAAACCATACACACAGCCACACATCCACTACCACTCTTCTCGCCGCGCTGCCCAGCTCTTTTTAAGACTCAACACCGTGATAAAATTTATTGACTACGCTGGGGAAAGAATGGACAGACAGGAAATTTAATTTTGAGTACGTGGCAGCAATTTAAGGACGGTATGTGGAATGTGCGCGTTCTCTCGTTTTCAGTTCTTTATCAAGCACGCATATACTTGTATTGTTGCTGTTGGCAGTCGTTATGTCCATGGTTAAAGTGAATCCCAACAAGAACGATGTTGCATGTGGCTTTATTTGCGCTATTGTAATCGGGTGCGTGGCGTTAGCTTAATCGTGTTTATGGTTAGCGTGCGGTCAATACAGAAGTTAAGTGCCAGTGAAAAGGTTAACAAGATATTTAAAAGCGCGTAGTCGTCGTTGGTATTTGATGACCCAAAACACTTAACCGCAATGTGTGTGCGTAACTGTTGGGTAGTCATACGATGCAGTTTGTAGAGCTCACTTGAGGAATATTTCTTACAAAAGAGGGAACTGGTACATTTTAAGTTGTAAATTTACTAGTTTGACTCATGAATATGAATTGTTGGTATACAAAATTATTCTGAAGGAAGCCAATGAGTCTAATAAGAATATATGCACCTTATTTTAAAATGCTTTAAATATATTTAAAAAGTATTCTAGGAAAGGTTAGATTTTCGAAAAAAGTTTCCGAGAAGGATTCTTCAAAATAAATTTTAATTAAATTCAAACTATTTCAAAAAGCCGATATAGTGCCGGTATAGTCTTAACTTAAAAATTTATTCGCATTTTTATTATATATAATTTTTTCATGTATTGGTCACTTTAGCTCAAGTACTAAGTAGTCGATTTAAAATTCTGCATTAATACTACTATTAAAATATCTCTACATCGCAGAGACAAATAAAAAAATAATATTTGTAACTTGTAAAATTTTTATAAAGTTCGAGGGAGAAAAAAATTATCACTTTCGAGTAACCGAAATTTTATAAAACTGTTTTTTCAATTTCTTAATTCCTTGAATATTGGGTATTTTAATTATCAGTAACACTGGTCAACACGATTTTTGGGTTTGACATCTACGTGTTAAATTTTAGTTTCTCCTATGACAAAAATAAGCAAAAAAAATTTTTTTTCCGGTTAAAGTTTGCTTTCGTAGAAATTAGAGCAATTTTTCGATGATTTTTATATTTTTTCTGCAATTTCACTATAGATTATAATTAGAAACCTTTTTTTTTTAGATACAAGAGTCGTTTTTATTCAAGATAAACAATAATATATAAATGTAAAATAACAAGAAATTACTGTCTAAAAGTGAATTTTTTTGTATTTCTTTTATGCTCATATGAGCTTTCTCGTATTAAACCCCAAATATACTTATCGATGTAGATCAGCCCAAAGCAAACTTAAAGAACTAAAGATTAAAATTTGAGTGTTTTTCGATGTCTAGAATCAGAACTCAAGCATGAGAACAGAAACCCCAAAAAAAATATTTTTTTGTTGACCGGTGTAATACGTCATTGATTTATATTTTACAATGAGAAGAGATGATAAAATGCAAGGACTAGGAAACTTTTTGACCAGATCAACAGATTCATAACTTTATTATTTATTAACTGCCTGTTTGTCATTTTAGCTCATAACTATTGAACAAGACATTTTCCCAAAGATTGTCGAGAAACATTGTACGACTGAAAACATTGTATCATTTTTTTTGTGAATGGTATTTATTCAGTTAACAGTTTTGTTTTTATATGCATTCTTAAAATATGTGCAAACAAATAAAAGAGATAGCTAAAAATACCAGTTGTATTTATCAAAAACAAGCGGGTGTCTGGACAAGACAATCGAAACAATTGATTTGACACAAGTTTTCTATATGTCTTCATGTAAAATCTCTTTTTGAGTTAATAATAAGGAGTAACGTATGTTACTCATACGCCCCATCAAACGAAAATACTCACCCAATTCGCCAATGAATTTGAATGAAAATACATTGTATGTCTAGCAAATAAATTTTTACATTTATTATTGTTCGTTTCTACTTTACTAAGCAAATGCTCGTTTTACTTCGTACATGCTCGCATATAAATATGCAGACATAGTAAAAGGGAATGTTTGTAATTTTACAACTAAATTTAAATCGCTTGAAATTAAATTTCTTCACACATAAAAGTTATTAAGTAAAGTAAAGTATAAGCAAATATCACAAAAAAAAAACAAACACATAAATAAAATCTGTGTACATTGCAAGTTAATAAGGTTAACTCACGCGAAGACCTTGAATTCAGTGGCATGTGCCAAGAGCAGCAAGAAATACAATTAAATTATAAAACAATATACGAGTAACAGCTACAAGTGCAAGCAGCTCAAATACCGTGAGCAATGCGTTGGCGGCAGCAACTTTATTTGTTTTGTGAGCGCATTAGGGTGGGTCAAAGAAAATAGAATATGCCTTTTCACTTTAAGCTCTGAAAAATTGGTTGGTCTACTCCTCAAAAAAATTCTCTCCACATATGAACATAGTATATAGTATATTACAAAATTCATTTCTCAATATCTACTATTTGAAAAAAGTATCTAGTCTCGTATATATAGGGAATATAATTCTTTAAAAAAATGCTACAATTTGCTCGTAAACTTCACTATGCCACAATTATTCAAATTTAATATGTTTAAGGTATAGTTCTGCATCTTTATGAATTTATCTATCAACCAGTTTATAAGTGAAAATTTTTTTTGGATCACCCAAGGGCACATGACAACTAAATAATGTTTTTCAACCATTAAAGAAAAATGTTGAAAAGGGAAAAAAGTGACTCTGTAAGTAGGCATAGCGGGCAACTTTAGTGAATTTTTAGCTTTGTGCTACGTTAAAATATTCGATAAAAAAGTAAAAATTCTCAATAAAAATTATTTTAAAAGTAAAAAAAATTTCAAAAAAATTTTCAAAAACATGATTTGATTTTTAAATTTTTCATATAATGTGTGTAAATCCCACCAATTACTCAAAACAGTATAATCTGGAGGCATTGATTATCATAACAATTAATTTTTGCTAACTCACATGTTACAAAAAAATGTTATAACACCCATAATATGCAAAAACTAAAATTCACCAATTTTTGCTCGCTTTTATGGTAGCTGCCAAGCATTCAATCATTACTAGGGATTAGCTGCCTCTCGCTTCCTTATACATTCTTTCTCCGTTTTCGTTACTTGCATTCTAGTTGTTGCTGTTTTTCATAGGCGTTCGCACACCTAACTATTGCTGCAAAAAAATTGTTGTCGCTTGTTTACTATTAACCGAACCACGGCCAACATTTAAGCTTTCACCAGATTTTTAATTGCTTCTTAGCTCGCCTACGTTTCGTTTGGCTTTTGCTGTCGACTTTTTCTTGACTACGTGTTACTGTTGCCCACTGCCCAGGCACGCAAGACTAATGACCACTGGCTCCGGTAATTAAAATTCGTAGGCCTGCAATAAATAAAACAATGAGAGCATTTGAAAAAAGTAAACCAGGAGGTGCAAATATAAATATGAGCAAGAGAGAGAGAGAAGGAGAAAGAGTGTGGTAGAAGATGGTAAGAATTTGATGAAAGTAACGGCTTTCAAGTGGGCATCGAATTTTAAAACAAAACAATAAGCGCCCACGAACAGCGTCATTGGCATGAAAAAATGCTTTCTACAAAAGTTTAGGAGCATAAAAATTTAAAACAGTAATAAATCAAAACTTTTAGTTGTTTGGAATCCGAAATTATAAACCATGAAATTCAAGGCCTTGGTGTCAGAGAAATAGTAAAATAACAGTTTGTGAGGCCAGTGGCTTTACTGAGGTTAAGTAGAGATGCTTGGTTCTGGATATAAAAATGATAATTCGAACTTTTCATATACTGAATAAGCTGTGCGACGTTTGGCATCTTCTTTAATGAAAAAAAAAAAATATCGAAGACCTTAAAGTAGATATGATCAGCGTCCGGAACGGAGTTGATTTAGCAATGACTTTCTGTATAGAAGCGGAACGGACCTCAATTTTCGAGATATCGATCAAAAAGCTGTATATTTGTCTAAGCCACCGATATCAGATTACTTTAACATATATGTAGCTGTCATTCAAAATGTCGGACCAAAATCAAGTCCTTGTATAATAAACTTATTTATTTGATGACATATCTCTATAAAATTTGACACGATTATTGTTCAAGTCAAGACTACAATTTCTGAATAAATTGTTGGGAGTAGGCTTCTAGATTTTAATTTGTGAAAAGTATTAAAAGTTCAGTGTAACCGAAACTAACGTCGCTACACAGTATAATAGTTTTGTTCCCCTAACGGTTGTACGTATCACTTAAGGGGGTATTCTGCTCTGGGATTTTGATAAAATCTATTTTTTTTGCATATTTTTTAGCCTTTCAAAAATATGACCTTAGAAGGATTTATCAAAATTCGACTTATTTTCGGAGATACAGCCGATTTTGTGACGTGGCGTCCGTGTTCACTAGATTTGTCTCCTAAACTTTAAACGCGTTTTTCTTGAAACTACTTTTTTGAGGTGGTTGACATGATATCTCAAGTTCTACTGAACCGATTCCTTTGAAATTTGGTATATATCTTCTTTATACAATGCTCTATCGTGTCTGCCTTGGATTTCCAAAAATTTTAATTTGAAGTATTTTTAAAAAAATTCGAAAATGTCGAAAAAATCGGGTCAAAAAAAATTTTTTTTTTCAAGTCGACGCCATTTTTTTTTTTTTTTTTTTGAAAATGGTCAACCCGATAACGACATCCTTACTAATAAAGAATCTTCTTTTTTTTGTGTGTTTAGATCTCTACAAGGGTAATTACGTCGACCAGGACGTACCGTTTTTTTTGAAGCCCCCACTCCACCGGGCCGTATCTCGACGAATTTTGGTTTTTTTTTTGCAATTTTTTTTTATATTATTAAAATGTCAATAAAAAACACATAAAAAATGGATAGTAAAAATGTTTTTAATTTTTTTTTATCGTAGTTTAAAAAATGCCTAAAACTCATGCGTCTAGAATACCTTCCTAAAACTAAGCAAGATAGATATAGGGTTATGTATATATAAATGATCAGAGTGACGAGAAAAGTTGAAATTCGTGTGATTGTTTGTAGGTCCGGCCCTGCAAGCTGTAACTTGAGTGAAATTTGAAATATCTTGATGAAATGCGTTTCTTAATATAAATAAAATTACGAATTCGTAGATGGGCGTAATCGAGTTACTGCCACGTCCACAAACCGCCACTAACCGAAAACCTATAAGGTGCCATAAATAAGCACAAAATTAAGATATAAAACTGGGGCTTGGCCCCGCCCTCTAATAATATTAATCAACACATCTCCATTACTACAACACAACAACCAAATTCGCTCAGCGCAAATATTATAAGAACTCCTTCCGACACTCCGAAAATGGCTGAAATCGGAAGATAACACCGCTCACTCCCAATATAGCGGTACTGATCAAAACTACTAAAAGTGCAATAAATCAATAACTAATTACGCCAGAGACATTAAATTTTAGCTACGAGATGGTATGGAAAAGCTCTATGTGAGCCGGTGAGATAATTGGATACGATTTTGGTGAAATCACATATCTCGGGACCCGACCGACCGATTTGGACTAAATTGGTACGTAACATTCTTCTCATATTCTTATGTCACTATGTGAAAATAGGCGAATTCGGACTACAAACACCTTTACTTCCCATATAACACAATTTTAAATTACAATTTATTCTTTCAAATTCCATTACGCAAATCAAGAAGTAATTAATAAGACGAGATACAATTTTGCACAAATAATTTCTTCAAATATTCCTAACACACTTGAAATTCAGAGAGAATCTTTTCCGGACTGCAGTAACTGTGTATATTATTTTTCAATATATAGATTTTCGAACTTTCTGGTGACTTTATACTGCATATATAGGGCAATATTTAAGTTATCTCAATGAAAATTACAGAATGTGTTTTACTCATAAAATAGATAAAACTTGGCAAAAGCTTGACATAGCCCCATATAACCAATACAGACATATGGATATAAGTATTATTTTTTAGAACGTTGTATTTAATTTTACTTAGGAAGATTAGAAATGCTGAAATATGTGCTTGCTAAAATGCAGACATTGTGATTCAAAATACTATAAACTGGCTTCGAAGTTATATTAATTATCACCAAATCTTGGTAGCATGAAACATTCTATAAAATTGTCTTGAGAACACTTTAATTTTTTTTTCAAGAAATTTAATTTTAGTTTGGATAAGTTATTTTCTATAGTCATTTCCATTATCATTAAATTGTACTGCTTTTTAATATATAAAACAAGATCAGAATAACATGTTAAACCAGATATCAATTTCAATATTATTCACCTCAAATTTGACTCGACCTATACCTTAGCTTAAATATTTTTTTTTAAATTCGATGTAAACATAAGACTACGTATAGTTGGTCCATTTGCCATGCTTCTTTGAGTATCCGATTTTTATCTTCAATCGTCTCATCATGAATTTTCATGTGCAGATAATTTCGTTTTCTTCTTCTTTGCTGGCGTAGACACCGCTTACGCTATTATAGGCGATATTATATCGTTTTAGTAGTAGAAAAAGGCCACTGTAATTCTAATGAATATGAATATAGCCTTATTTGAGTCGCGCTATAGCTTAGCTTTAATATATATTTTTTGCAGATTTGCTTTAAAAATGATAATAGTTGCTCTTGCTTCCGATACTTTCTTGATTATGCTATATTAGCCTCCAATCGTCTTATCACGAGCTTTCGTGTGCATATATTTTGCTTAGTAGCAGAAAAGTCCACTATAAGTCTAACTCAGAGCTGAATATAGTCTGTATTCCATTAATGAATGTTCTTTTTGTGTCGCTCATGTTTAGGTATCAAATTTTACAAATATAATGTCTCTCTTGACTATTTTATTTGGATTTCATTTGCGGGATTCAATTGGGTCATGTTCTATTAAAGCTTTAGCTAATTTCGTTCACACTTGTATGTGCGTCTAGTGCAAATTACTAAGTCTTAAGGAGTTGCTGACTAGACTACATTTAAGAGAAGTCGAAGGTTGGTTTCATCTCTGTTTGTTTTTCATACCAGCCCTAATTACTGTATCGTTTAAGTGACCCTCAATGTACTCTTCAAAAAGTTGACATTTCTATTTTAGAAATTAATATGTGAATAATATTTATTATATTTATAGTATTTCCGAAAATATTTGTACAACATGGGAAAAACAGAAAGCCCAGCATGTATTTACGGAGACGAACCGCTGGTGATGCAAACCATACCTTTTTCAAGTGCCACCGATGGAAAGAAGCACGAAGAACTGTAGAAAACAAGCTCGGAGAACTAAGTTCAGAAAATATTTTAGAAAAAATGATAGCTAGCAGCGAAAACTGGGAAATAATTGCCGGGTACTTGGAACATGTTCTACGCACTAAAAAAAGGGATATGTATGCGGACTCCCAATAGAAGATGAGCCAAATAGCTTGAGGCTGGCTACAAAATCGTAAGCATCCCTGGACGCAGGGAGAGTAAAAATTGACCTGTAATGGGTCCATTTGGAAACCTTGCCCTGAAGTAATGCGAAAGCGGTCCCAGGGTAGGGAAAAAATCCATCATAGAAGGGGGGAGTGTTTTAGTAGGTACACCACTCACGTAGGATGACGATCCCTATACGGGTGCGAAGGCATTTTAAACCCTCCTTACGGCCTAAAAAAAAAAATGATATTAGTTGCTTCATGATTTGTGTACTGGAAAGTAAAAAAATAAATTGGAATTTTAAATTATGCGTTACAGAAAGTAGGCGTGGTTTTGGTCCATTTTTGTGGTTAAATTTTCGCACCGAGATAAAATTTAATGTCTCTTGCTGTTTTCGTTATGAATTTAAGCGGTTTTAGTAGTTTTGAACAGTACCGTTATATGGGGAGTGAGCAGTGTTATTTTCCAATTTCAACCATTTTCATACTGTCGGTAGAAGTTCTTATATAATTTGTAGACAAATTTGGTTGTTGTAGCTTTAGTGTGTTAGATGACATGTTCATTAAACTTATTAGAGAGCGAGGCTACGCTCTCTTTTTTTAAATTTGATGACCCTTGCTACTGCGATCCTCCTGAAGGATTAATGGCGATTTGTGGGTATGGCAGTTGTCCGATTACGCCTATCTACGAACTCAGAATTTTTTTCTACTAAGAAACCTGGTTGGTACCAAGTTTCTTTAAGATATCTCTATTTTTACTCAAGTGAGAGCTTGCACGGACGAATATATTGCTTTACAGACAGTCACCCAGACTATAATAACATAACACTATATCAATGTCGCTTATGTTTATGCGATACATACAACCGTTAGCTGAATAAAACTATTATACCCTGTAGCAACATGTTGCTAAGTATAAAATTAATATTTTCAACAAACATATTTTCATTTTCGAAATTTGTAAACGATTTTGAGATATTTTACATTTTTTTTGGGGCCGTTAATTTACGAAAACGTCACTTATTTTCATCATAGTCATGACAGAATATTGCTTTTAGTGTTGGTTTCGCATTGACTTGCAAAGCAACTCAATCTCATCGCCCAACGAGGCGACGGCTATGTTGGCGGCGGTAGTTTTTTCTGCATCTAAAATAGAAAAGATGAATTGAATAAACTTATCAGTCTCAGTCTGAATCTTGGGGTACTCACAGCAAATATTGTCTCTTCTTGTAGCCTGTATAAGCGAACCATAATCATTGTGCCCATAGCAAGATATATGATCCATGTCAGCATGACATTGCGTGCCGCACCAAATGTCCACCGACGTACAGTGAAATGGTTGGCGCCGGATTACACAAAGCTAATCAGAGTATAGTCATCGAGCCAACTTCGTTTATGTTATCTGCGGGGTATACTTGCCGGCTGTGAAAACGAAGATTATTAATCATATAGATAGATCTTACAATTTTATATTTACATAAACGAATGCCTGCAACGATGGATCGGTCCAAACCACCAGCGTCTTGAAAGGCAGAGATGTTGCATGCTCACCAATTGCTTCGACATAGAGCATGTGCTGTAAGGTAGATTTCAGATTGCTTATATGGAGCCATGATATTTTAGTTTCGAGTTTGTTGAACTTCCCCGATTTAATGGGGTTGTGGTAAACTCTAAGGTAGGAGGAGATAAATAATCTCATATTTATATATATTTATATACTTACTATCTATAATAGATATTACTAATAGGCATGAAAAAAAACTGTTCAATCTGTTAAAGAGTTCTTTTTAGAGAACGAACTAGTTTGACTGATTTAGACTTAGTGAAGTAGTGGAACCCAAACTCCTAGCTGCATTATATACTGACCGTCTTCAAAAACTAAAAATGGTATTTTCCGCCTAAGGTTTCAATTACCATCAAAACATAACCGAATCAGAGAAAATGTGAAATTCCAATTTAAAAGCAAACAGCTCAAAGCCGTATATTCACCTCTTCAAATCACTAGCCACATACTTGTATAGTACTCGCTCAAGAGATACGTTCGTTTAAGAGACCGTAGGCTATGCATTGAGCTCGAAAATCAGATATTTATAAATTTATTTCTTCTAGGAAGTCCGAAATCAAAGGAAAATTGTAGAAGAAGTCTAATATCATACGCTTCCTTTTATTCGAATCCATTGAGAATACTTTCAAACGGGAGGGGAGCCACCAAAGAAAAATTCTCGGGAAGAACGCATTAATTTTGCTAGATCAGAGTTCTTTAATATACATGCTAATTTTCAGAACCCATTGCCGACAAATCCATTAAGATTATAACAAGAGATAAAATACTTTCCAAAATAGTTTAGAGGTCGGTTCGCTTCTGTATTTTTATAGATGTCACAGCTAAGGATTTTTCAGGATGCCTTCATGCAGGATAATATTGTCGATAATTGGTGTGAAAGAATACCTTGACTCAAAACCCAATGATGCTATATTGAAACATACGAGATATGCCTCACAGAAAAGTACGAAATCGGATTTTGTTGCAATAGTTAAGAGTTTTTTGTCTAGACAATGGTGAAGCGCACTGGTTTTGGAAAGTATTTTTTGAAAACACTTTGATTTTGGAAATCTTAACATCTTAAAATGCTGATTCTTGCAGTTTCTCCCTCCTAGTGACCCTAGTACCTAGTGACGACACATTTGTAATGTGAAACGTAGGTTTTCAAAAAGGAAACTCCTACGAAATATACAAACCGCAATGTTTTTATATACAGCAACATATGTTTGAAGACTTCGTTGTTCAACTGTATTTGTAATGAAAGTCGTATTTCACTCTCAAATATCACAACCAAACGAACAGAAATATTTTTCTACTTGATTCGTATTTATAACTTTGTAATCTATGTAGTCTCCTTGGTCCCTTCCAATTTAGTATTGGCAAACTAGAGCTAGATCTTCCAGTCCTATTTGAACTTCAAGACTTTCTACTGTTGAATTCAATTTCTCTGAACAATTTGTACAATATTAGTGGCGAGTTGATATTTTCACTCTTCATTCACTCATTCATTAGCACTCACCTGTAGATAATCATCTCATGCGAATGTGAATGCCAACTCAATTGCATCCAGGTCGCACAGTGTGATGTAATCGACAACCAGTAGGGCGGCGAGATTGCACCAAAGGTATTATTCTTGTTTGTGGCTATAAATGAAATGAGAAAATATGTATTTTTGTCAGCAAGCGACGCCATATCCAGATAAAAATAGTAAAGCTGTGGTTAACGAAAATAAAATCAAAATTTTCAAAAATATCTAACAAAACAAGCACAATGAGCCAAGTCCACCGCATTTGTTCAGATAATGCCAGTATCTTTTGTCAAAACTGTATCTGCTTAGCTATTTATATTTGTGTGTGTAAGTAGTTGTCCTGTAGAAACTATTTTTCAAATCCCCTAAATGAAGTAAATCAGAAATAGTTATCAAGGAGATAGAGTTCGTCTCGTTCGAGAATGACTAGAATACATAGATCGATATACCCAAAGTAACTATTTCAAATTTGGTACTTAAATTCCGAAATTGGTATATTTTATCGTTGCAAATCTTACTAAGAGGATTCTTTAAGAAAAATATATCAACATTTTGACAGATTTTCTAAAAATAACTTAAATGTACTATAAGAACTTCATTGTCGGTTTACTTTTATCTACTATTCATAATTAGCTTCCAAAAAATAACTTTAACAGATAGAAAATTCATCTCATTGATTTTAGAGACTTTTCCTTTTTATCTTGTGCTCATAATCTCTATCTCTCTCTTTCTCTCTTGAGAATTGTTCACATTTGATTCATTGATCAAGGCCTGTTACGACTTAATAAACCTTTTTCTTATTCTGAAGACTCTCACTCGCACAGCTCTCATTTTGTATATAAGTTTTTTGTATGTGTGTGATTCTTATGGGTCTGGAAAGATCTCACTTTATAGTTGATTAGTTTTGATATATTCCTGGGGTCATTGATCGCAGCTTTCATTACGTCCCTTTTTCGAGAAAAACCCATTTTGATTAATGTTGTAGATATGAAGCGCGTCAATGTCAAACACAAGTGTTTATTTTGACAGCTGGTTTGATAGCAATCCTCAAGAAAATTGTATAGCAATTTTAGTCCTTAATAGCACCAGCTAATTTTTATGATGATTTCTATGATATATTAGTTATTTTTTTCTTCTCACTTCACACATCTTCTTCTGTTAAGTCACATCCTTGTGGTCAATGATATAAGCGATACACACTTAGTTCTATGAAAAAGTTGGTCAATTGATATTTAAGTGGCCGAAAGTTCGAGAGTTTGTGGACAAATTCAATGAGAAACAATCAATAAAGATGTAAAAAATCTGTAACATACTTCTTGTAAGCGTGTTAAATCACTTAAGACTTGAACTTCCAACAGCGCTGGTAGTGGTCATCGTTGCCTCCAGCCTGTAGCTGAGTTCCTTACCTTTGTTGGCTTCACGCCTTTACACTTTTTTGAACAGTTTTATAAACTATCTCTATTTATATCACTCAAACATAGCTTCACACATACTTTCGACTCTTTTCCAACTATTTTACAAATTTTCACACTTGTTAGCCAGTTAGTCAGCCAGCCACGTACTTAAATCTACATTCTTATACAATAGACTTGCACATATTTATCCTCTTACCGCATGCATATATGCATGAGCCACAGACAGGTGACTAATGAAAATATATGAAAATAAATTTGCAGCTATTCGCTATGGGTGTCATGCACCCATATATGCTCACATGCACTTTTGGTAAGAGTCATGCCGGCAAACCTTGGTTAGTTGAATTTTTGCAATATTCGCACGCCATAAAAATGAAATTCGACAGCTTGCAGGAGCATGAAAAACCATGTGTAGTGTGTAAAAATGTTTGTTGTGGTAGTTGTTGTTGGTAATGTAGTAACATGCAGCTAGAATTGTGCGGGATTCGGTGTATGGAATCCCGTATTATTTGAAAATATTAAATTAAATATTAGGTTGTCAAAAAAGTCTTGCGGTATTTTCGCTAGTTGGCGCTGAAAGCGCGTAGCGCTAGTTTTATTCGTCGCATCGGGTCATGCTATACCTTCTTGGAAAGCGCATTTTACGCGCTAACACGTGTTTGATTGATTTTTGTTTCTTTTAAGTCGTTCGTGAGTTATAGCGTCGCAAACATGGAGCAAAATAAAGAGAAAATACGGCATATTTTACGGTACTGCTTCGATAAGGCAAAAAGGCATCTCAAGCCGCCAATAAAATTTGTGCAGTTTGGACCCGATACAGTTTCCATTTCCACCGCACAACGATGATTTCAACGTTTTCGTTCTGGTGTAGAGGTGGTCGAAGATGCGACACGCTCCGGTAGGCCTGTCGTCGAAAATTGCGATAAAATCGCTGAATTGGTTGAAAGAGACCGGCATAGTAGCAGCCGTAGCATCGGTCAAGAGCTGGGCATGAGTCATCAAAAATTCATTTCAATTTCAATAAAAATAAAAATTTCAATAAAAATACCGCAAGACTTTTTTGACAACCCATTATTAGTATGAGTTTCTCAATTATTTGGACACCGAGGTCTTATATTGCTTGAAACGGTATATGGATTTAATGATATGCCTTTGAGTTTTAAGATGATATTAAGAATTTTAGCATTGCCTGTTGATGGCTTCTCGATTTACAGAGTAGAATTTGTTTATGACTTAACACAGAAGATTTCTTTCTAGATTATGTTAATACCGAGTTGCCGAAAGAGACCGAAAAGTTGACAGTTGAGAGAGTATAAACTCCCAGTAAGCAATCCATTTGTTCAAAAGACGGCTTGATCTAGAAAATGAGTGGCTTTCTTATTGTTAGTAGCGTTATGTTGAAAAATCAATCTACGTGGATAGGGATCACAGCCCCTTAGTCGCGCACAGCGAGCAAAAAGAAATATGCAATTTGGTTTTTCATTTAAGAATTTGTAAAAGCTAATGGGTAGTCGAAAAAGTCTTTTCGTATTTCAAACTTCAACTTATTCATTTTTATATTTAGAACGAACTTTAATGAAGCAAATATGTACCATTTTTGATCGATCGACAATTTTTTGTGAGTGTAAAACTTGTTGGGTTTAGCGATGAAAAACTGCGACAAGTAATTTTCACAGGCTTCTCTTGAAGCCAACTTTACTCCATTAAGGGAGTTCTGCATTGACCGAAAAAAATGGTATTTCTGTCACCATTGTATGGATGTGTGTGTGTATTCTTCCTGCATGACAGCGACGTGTCGACAATATATGAGTTTTATTTTATTACGAAGAAAATCTCAGTCCATTAATCAAACGGCCTGCTGACCTGAGTGTTAATGGGTGTGCATTGCCTTCAGTTCTTATCAATGCGGTCATATACATACTTTAAAAATCTACTGTCAGGTAAAAAATTCATCCAACTCAGTTGGTTCGTTTTTAACTCTTAAAATATTTTCCGTTAAAATATTGAAAGCCCGTAAACACTTCTCTTCTAGGAAAAAAATGGTAGAGCCATGCTGTTCTAGGATAAGCGCTACGCAACTCATCACAGAGAAGAGAAAATAGTGAAGACAGCCTTAGAAATGCACTAAAACAATTCGGAAGACTATAAAAATGTTTTTGTTTTTCTACTTTTCAATACCGATAGTCCCGAAGCACTAAGCGCAACCAGTACACAAAACACTCAAACTTGCTATTGCAATATCAACCGTGCAGTCTTCACTTTGCCACAAGGTGTAAAATATTAGGGCATTTTTAACATCCGGTTGCAGGCGTTCCATACATATACATGTCATATATAAACATATATGCATATTACACAGCAGCCATGCACTGCATGCTCGGGTACTACATGACGTATGAGCGACGTAGGAATTATAGAGATTGTGTGCCGGCAGCCGGGTCGAACGATAGCGAGTTTATTGTTTTCGTTTTGGATTTTCAGCATTTTTTGTTTTTTTTTTACTTATTTTACAACCACACACAGTTTTGTATACACAAGTAGTTGCGTGCATGTACGTGTAAGCGTGCATAAACTATCTCATACTGGGCGCTCCTCTTCAACGAAAAATTTATATGCGCTAATAATTTTTTTCGATACCTTTGCTTTTGTTTTCGTGTTTGCTTGCTGCTCTGGCTTTGCCTAGCGTATGGAAATTGCCAAATTGACCGTGACTTCAATCTGTTTTGCATAAATTGCAGACAATTGAATTTCATGACGAGTAAACTGGTAGTAAAATACACCAGCATAGGTGAAAGCAATTTTCGGCGTGTGTGGCTGAGTGGCTCTTGCAACTGCGGATACTAGTTTATGTGAAGTTTGGCACAAAGCAGCAGCGTAATACGCAATCAACTTTAAGTGCGATTGGGAAAACATATTTACATAAAAAGTCGTACGCATGTGTGCGCACAGTGGGCGTTAAAATAACGGTTAGCTGACTTTACCAAGTTTGGGTGATGTTGTAGCGGTAGTACAGTAAGTAAGCCACGCATTCAATCGAAAAGGTCTTAAGGGGCTATACCAGTGTGACGCATGAAAAATCAGGCGATTTTCGTGAATTTATTCAAAAGAAAGTACTAGATTGAATGTTTCGATGTTCTATGGACGTAATAAAGTATATTTTTAGCAATATGAAAAAAAATTTTTTTTAGAAAAATATTGAAAAATAACGGAGTTATGTGCTGTCTGCGGAAGTGCCGAAAAAAAAGTGCCTCAACTGCTGGCATGATTCCGGTCGAATGAGTAGCTGAATTAAAAAAATTCAAAATGTTTATTAAACTTAAACATATTTTCTAAACAATGAACTACGATCTTTAAAAAATATCAAAAATTAAGAAAATGGCGTAATTTAAAAAAAAAATCGGTTTTTTACGAAAAAAATGGTGGTTTTTTTAATGCCAAATTGACAATTTTCAACTAATCGTAGTCTATTGTATAGCAAATGTATTCAACTATATCCAGTTTTAATTTGAAGTCGGTCGGTCAATTTCTCGTTGAGTTATAATGTCAGCAATTTTGAAAAATGTAGCTTCGAGAAAAACGCGTTTAAAGTTTCACTTATATATGTTAGCACCTCTGAGCGGTCGCTATTTAGAACGCTGCGATTCAAAAACTATTGAAGATACGACCTCGCCGATTTCACAGGATATTTTTGAATATATAAACTATCGAAAAAGCAAAAACAAAAAAAAAATTTTTTTGAAAGTGTCACACTGGTATAGCCCCTTAAGTTTATTATTCATTATCTGTGTACGCCGCCTAACTTAACGTCCTTGTATAAACATTAATTTCATTCAGCCGAAATTTTTGGCGGTGAATGCCAGTTGCTGCCTCCGCAAATGTTTTGGTTGGCCTCAATTCCTTTGGACAATTGCTGGCTGTGTTTTGTACTTGAACTTTGCCAGCGGAGGCCTGCATGAAATGCTGTGTTCATAGTCGTTCAAATGTGTGTGTGTGTGTATCTTAAGTCTTCTATTAGCTGTGCCGTGTTGACCTTGTCTATTTGGCCTTAAATATGCAATTTGACGGCAATTATAGACATTTGGCGAGAAATTTCCGCAGAATTGAACTTTTGAAATGTTGCTGTCATTAAATTACATGATATTCAGTTGTCTAAGAGTATGTCCCATTCAATAGAATGTTGCGCATCTATAGTTCTTAACACGTGGACTAGGTTACCTTGTATTGGGGGAAGTGGCAATAATTTGGCAACGCATAATATATTTTGCTATCGAGTATAAATTTGATTTTTCCACGTTTTTACTAACACCTATACATCAATGACGTTTCAGGTCAGTGTTAATTTTCAGGCCGTGCACAGCTATGACGTTGCTTGGCTTCATAATATCTTGATTGTTATATATGTATATATTATACATACATATGCAGCGTTGTGTGTGCATAATAATTATATTTCCCATTGACACTGCAATTTTGCGGTCAAAGCAATTATGCGCTATTTTAAAGTTAACTGAGAAAAAATTTTAATTCGACTTGGTCAACACGCTTCCGTGTGTCGGAGGTGGCTAGTTGAAAGTGGAAAATTGAGTTTAAGTGTGGAGTCCTAGAAAATTTAAAGGCCATACATTAGTAAGTACAACTAAAATTGAAGTACAAATGAATTTTTTCGTACTGAAATATATAAACCAATTTGGATTTACTAATTTGATATTCAGTAATATAATATTTTAAATTTGGTGTTAATTTAATATAAATTTTTACTTTAATATTAGTTTTAATTTGAATTTCTGTTTAGACTCTTGATTTTAATTTTAGTTAGCTGAAATAAGTTTTTTTTTATCAATTATTTTAAGGTTATTTTATATTAGTTATACATTTTCAATTAAAATTAAATTATTTCATATTGCCAATTGGCAATCACTCTAATTTTATCTTACGTTTTAATTTTAAATTTAATGTATTACTTTAAGTTTTAATTTTTATATTAGTTTTAGTTTTTTTGTTTCTAAATTTTTAATTTAAAGTGTAATTTTAACTAAAGTTGCAATTTATTTATATCCTTTTTTTTTAATTTTAACTTTAATTGATTTTAGTTTTTTTTAACTTTAAATTTCATTTTAATTTTTACTCCAATTTTTTTTAGAATGTTGTTTTTACTGTTTGTCGTGAGGACATAAATGACGATCAACATGTGAGCCAATCAAAATCCGTGATCGCCGGGAATTCCATCGAAACTGTGCGTGAATTCAACGAAAATCAGTCGAAATCATCATTGAAATTCATGGTAATGGAATTGAACATCTCCAAAACAACGATTTATCGCATTTTGACCGAACATTTAGGCTTACGAAAGGTGTGTGCACGATTTGTTCCGCACAAATTGACTGACGACCAAAAATTGCTCAGAATCCATCATTCGAAGGACATCATTGTGACCGATTATTTGACCAAAAATCACCTTTTAGCCATTAACCACTCCCCGTATTCACCTAATATGGCACCGTGCGACTTCTTCCTTTTCGGAAAAATGCATTTGCCCATGAAAGGAAATCGTTATGCAGACGTAGTGGCCATTCAAAAGGTTTGTACCGGCATACTGGCGGCCATACCGGCCAACGACCTAAAACACTCGTTCGACAAGCTTTTGGACCGTTCAAAATCTGTATTGAAGCGGAAGGAGCCATTTTGAATAAAATAAATTGATTTTGCCGAAAAAAACATTTGTTCTGTTTTTTTTTTAAGTGCTGTTTTCTGTCTCAAAAATTATAATTAATTCACGTACAAC
The DNA here is from genome assembly GCF_024586455.1 of Bactrocera neohumeralis. NCBI lineage: Eukaryota > Metazoa > Arthropoda > Insecta > Diptera > Tephritidae > Bactrocera > Bactrocera neohumeralis. The sequence continues at coordinate 66,761,227 of NC_065923.1, read as the reverse complement.
ATAGTGTAAAGTAATTTTTCCCAAAAACCTATAAACCCATGGCATAACGCTATAATGTAAACTGTATGCTTCACACGAAATTTAACGCTCATACAATATTTGGCGTATAAATGATAAATAATGCGATTGGGTATAATGAAATGAAGCCAAAACATTGAAAAGAAAGAGTGAGCTGCAAAAAAGCGGCTTAATCTCGCTATTTTTTCTACTCCTTTAGCGCTCCCTTGTGCGCAGAGTTTTTGTTAAAAATTCAATTATAAATATTTTGTGGTGATAAAAAATTAAATATTTACATAAATAAATTGCTCATATTAATGCGCTTTTGTATGCAATTTTCATTGACGACTTTTCTGCTTATTGGAAATATTTTTCCTGCCATAAAATGTAGCATGCTTTTGTGCGCGGCGCACTGATGGCATAGCGAAATGAGCTTACGCCGTGGCTGCTTTGCTTTATACGCACTCGGGCAAGTTTATATAGAAATATTTGCGTGTAATATTGAAAATTTCATATAAAGGGTGTTGGTTTTGTTGAGTTATTTTATTTAATAGTATTATTTTATTTTTAAGCTTAGATAATGAAGTTAAATGTTTAAAAAAGTTTAAATATTTGAAAATATTTGTGTCCATTTCTGAAGTTTTAATTTAAAGGGTGTTGTTTTAAGAGAGTTAACATTTCTTTTTCAACTTTTTTTTTTTAAGCTTAAATATTGACGATAGAGACCCAAAATTTCAGTATCAAAGTTTATGTGGCAAAATTTTTTGCCTATTATCACAGTTTTTAAATAAAGGGTGTTTGTTTTGAGGATTTTACTTGCTCTTTGTTTTGCTTTAATATTTTTATAAACTAGTTTAAAAATATATTTAGTTGCAATTTTTATATAGAGGGTGTTACATTTGGTTGGCTCAAATTTTTACACTTTCTTTGTTCTAATTTTGATATACAAGTATACAAGTATATGAAAAAACTGTTCAACAAAAAGTAAATTTTACTTTTAAAGCCACTTTTCTTTATCGTGACACCCTGTTAATTGTTTTTATTCTACGTATATAAACCAATGTAATCCACTCACCTCCACTGAATGATCCAAATTATTGGTGATACGTATAACACGTCCGGCGCGGCGTTTGATCGAGCCCGGTGTGGTCGATAATGTGTCCAAGTCAGCCTCCATAATCGATGGCTTACGACTGGCCGGTTTCGAGCCCCAACCCTGATTACCGGGCGAGGCGTACCACATGCCGTTCTTTTTACCGTAACTAGCCGGCTGTTGTAAAATTTGGTGAAACAAAATATTTTCGTTGAATGCGGTCGATTGATTGTTCGGTGGATTGTTGACGTTATGGCGAATTGCAATTGTTGTGGCATGAAAGAAAGTGGAAGAAAAAAATGGAAAATATTGTGGATAAATAATATGGAATTAACGTTCGAAATCCGTTGCCGTTGGCAATATTGGAAAAAAGATATATAATTTTCGTAACATTTATGTTATAAGTGGAAAGAGCATATGCGCTCTTGTGCGTGTAAGTTTGTAAAGTGCCTTGTGAGCGAGTATTTCGCACAAATCTGGAAGTAATTAAATTGTGGCACGCACGTGAATACACACACGCACATACGTGTACATATACGCATTTGGAACACAAACATATATTATATACATTGTGTGCACATTAGGGGTATAACTTTTTGAATTTTTTTGAAAAAAAAAAATTTACATGACATAACACGATGAGGAAAAGTAAAAAAATGATAACTGCGTTTTTAGTTTTTCGATTTATTTCAAAAACTTCACGCAGAATTTAAATTGAAAATTCGTATGAAAATTTCTTACATATGCCAAGAAAAAACACCAGATGAGATTATGTTCTTTTCTTTGTGTCTGTTTTGTTTTGCTCTTCTACCGTTCCGTTCGTCGTATTTTTGCATATGACAAAAATAGATAACGGTAAATTTGAGTAAATGCTTTATGAATGACTGAAACTTCGTATAAGCGTCGCGCCAGTTGCCTTTATTTAGCAGTCGGTCTCTCATTCGGTGCGTGGCGGCCGGGGTGAAAGTGTCTTTTTTAATTAACAATGTTTTTCAATTCAAAACAATGTCTTTTAATAACAAAAAAAATTTAGAATTTTTTTTTGTTTTCTTGTATTTATTTACAATCTATCAATAAGAAGTTTTAAAAAATTCAAAACAATGGGAATAACAATTTAATAACATTTGAAAAATCTAAAAGAACAAAATTTTTTTTTTTTTCAAGTCCCCTTGATTGGCCGGCACAATCACCCGACTTTTATTTATTGTTACAAGTCTATCAATAAGACAATAAAAAAATGGACAAGTTCGAAAAAACAGTGAAAAGAACAGCCTAATTTATTAATTTTCCGTTATAAAAAATAACGGTTCTTATACAAAATATTAAAAAGTTGCTTAGATTATGCACAGCTTATTATTGGATTGATTTTGTTTTTGTTTTTTTTTTAACAGTAAAAGAATAAAGTACAAGTTTTGTTGTTTATGAAAGTTATCATGATATATTTACCTGATAATATTTTTTATGAAAGAAGAAATGATTTTCATTAGAAAATACCCTTTTGGGCTTATGAAACACGTGATATATTTCATAATATATGAAAGAAGAAATGATTTCATTAGTTCCCTAACTTGAATTGCGCTTGAAGTTACTCATACGCCATGTGCTTCTAACTTTTCAAACGAAATTTAATTAATATTTTCAACTAACATGCAAATAATTAATATGGGAAAATGATTCTCTAAAATAAGCTTTAAAAATAATCTTCAAATAAATAAGAGAGAAGAAAACAGAAAAGCCTCAACATCCTCCAAACCAAAAGCAATACAAAGCATAACTCAGCATAAAACTTGACAACGTGCCAACTAGGCGGTTTACCTAAAGCAAAATAAATGCAAACACAAAATGCCAAGCGAGTATGAGAAAATACAAATTGAAAGGAAAACCCGAAAAAACTAAATTAAAAGTTGCGGTGGAAAGCAACTAAAGTGTTAACTAACAGTCTGAAAGCAAAAAAAAAAACGCAGCCAAATAAATTAATTATAAATGGAGAAAAATAGTTAAAAGCAAAACAAAATTAATGCAAAGTTGTGTGCGATAAATGGAGAAAATTATTGCGGCTGCTGCGGAAACAACTCGGACGGCACGCCGACTTGCTGTCTGCATGTTTGCCCAACACAAATTAAATGCAAACCAAACAATCTGCAGCAGACAGACTCGAAATTTGTATACCAAAAAAAAAATAACAATAAAAAATACAAGTGGTATTGAAAGGAAGTTACGTGAAAACAGCGTTGTATTAGTGGCGCCGGTAAGGATAGACAATGGAACTATATAAACGTTTCTATAAATGTGTAGAGAAGCAGAATTTCTAAAAGTTTTGTCGTAAAATGACGCTCAGAAGAAAAAATGTAAATTTAATTACGGCGCGATTAGCTGAAAACAATGAAACCTAGAAAAAATTACACGAAATATGTAGTGGGAAAATTTCAATTTATTGTCTAGAGAAAAAATTAGTTAACTAAGTGCATCCAAAAATACCTGGTGGTTTGTATATGTAACTATTTAGAAAAGTAGTGTAAAAACGGATAAAACTAAAAGTAATTGAACATATAGCGTCATAGAAAACTAGTTGTGAAAAAATTAGTGGAAGAAATAGTAATATAAGTATAATATAATAAGGAGAGTATTAAAAATAATCAAAAAAAATTGTCTCACTCTGAAAACACTACTAGAGGACTGCATTGTTAATTAAACATAAAGACAATATTTTGTGGTTTACTATGCGTAGTTTTAGCAAATTTAATATTAATTAATTAGGATAAAGCCATGCGTAGAAGTCCACGCAAGTGAAGAAAGTTCCCTGAGCGCCATTCACTTGGGAGTGGCCAGGAACGCTTGTTTTACATATGGCTTTAGCAGCTCACGACTTCCGGTCTTAGACCAAGTATTGTCTGGGTAGCTAAAAAATATCGGTTTGAAAGCGAGCTAAAGTGAGAAGGCGAACCATCTCTCCCCACGTTTGCTGGATTTGTAACCAGCTACGTAAACAAATACCCCTAATGAAAAGAAAAAAACAGCCTCGAATGAGAGACAACCTTTTGATTAATGTAAACATATTAAGGATTACGATTTAAGAACATGCATCTGGAACATCCGGTCCTTTAATTGAGAAGAGCCTATCATATGGTGATGGACGGAAGACGTGCGTGCGTCCTAACATCGACTCTGACCATTATCTTGTTGCAGCCAAGATACGCACACGTCTCTGTTCAGTAAAAAACGCACGTTAACAAACACAAGGAAGTTTCGACGTCGAGAATCTGCAAACACCACAGATAGCCTAACGATTTTTTTCTCGACTTGTTCTACTGCTCTTTGAGAGCACTCATCAACTCGGTATAAGGGAACTGTAAGACGGCATTTCAAGCTCCACACGTACAGTTGCAACCGAAACCATAGTTTTCGGAAAAGACAGAAGTACAGCTGGTACAATGAGGAGTGCCGTGTCGCAGTGGAGAGAAAACAGACTGTCCACCAGAGGCCGAAATGCGAAGATCTAGACAAGTTAGCCGAAAGGGGCAATACTCGAAATTTTATACGAAAAGATGCGGCGACAAACAGAAGGTTGAAAAACGGGAGCATGCTATTGTAAAACCCCTCGAGGTGATCTAGTGACTGATTCCGAGAGCATACTGAAATTATATAAGGAACACTTCTCCATTCTGTTGAGTGGCAGTGAAAGCATAATACCTGGAGTTGGTAAAGCCAGTTTCCAGTTCGATGACGATGGAGCAGACGAAATTGCTCGACCATGAATAACTTTAAGTAGCGACGAGCACGCTTACTTCCTTGTAGAATATGATCGGACGAAAGCAATGCCGACGATTGTAATTTAAGTGTGCTCTACCCAATCCACAAAAAGGGAAGCCCCACAATCTACGCCAACTACCGTGTGATCTGCCTCCATATCGCATTTAAGGTTCTATAGAGCGTACTGTGTGAAAGATTAAAGCCCACCGTCAACAAACTGATTGGACCTTATCAGTGTGGCTTTAGACCTGACAAATCAACAACTGACCAGATATTCACCATGCGCCAAATCTTGGAAAAGACCCGTGAAAAGAGGATCGACACACACCACCGCCTCGACGTTTTCAAAGCTGCTTTTGACAGCACGGAAAGGAGCTGCCTTTATGCCGCTATGTCTCAATTTGGTATCCCCACAAAACTAATACGGCTGTGTAAGCTGGCTTTGAGCAACACCAAAAGCTTCGTCAGGATCGGCAAGAACCTTTCCGAGCCGTTCGACACCAAACGAGGTTTCAGACAAGGCAACTCTCTATCGTGCGATTTCTTTAATACATTCCTGGACAAATAACTCGAGCTGCAGAACTTTATCGAGAAGGAACAATCTTCTACAAGAGTGTACAACTTCTGGCGAATAAAGACCAAATTCTACAAGCCACTTATCATCCCCGTCCTGCTATATGATGCAGAGGCATGAACGTTGACAATATCTGATGAGTCGGCGTTACGAGATTGCGAGAGAAAAAGCCCGGCGAAAACGACTGGCGCGCTGTTGTAAAGTCAGCTATAACTACGTAAGCGGTGTCTTCGCCAATAAAGAAGAAGAAGTGGTAATGTAAATTAGTTGTAGTATACAAAACTATTAGTACAAATATCTATAAAATGTAATGGAATAACTATTTATCAAAATGGTAGAATAAATATTAATATGAGTTATAAAAGGCCTTAATATTTTTTAATATTAACTTAATTTTTGTATATACAAATACATATAAAATATTACATACATTATTATAACAATCTGTATTTATATTATACCATACTTGTATCATATTACTAACCCAAGACTTGGTGGGCGATGAGAGCATCACAAATGGCGAACTTTCGTCGCTGTTCTCATACATTTAAGCTGCCGAGTTTAATTAATTTCCCCACAAATATATGTGTATCTGTATAGTTGTTTTTTAATATTGTTTTTTCCCTCTCTTTTTTAAAGGGTTTTCATCGAATTTTTTGTACACACATAGACCTGCATTTGTTTACATACATGCTTACTGTTGCGAGTTCACTGCTTTATACACGCTCTCGTTTGTTTGCATTTTATGCGAAATTAGTTTCCCGCAGCGTTCTCAGTTTAAATGCATACAACAAAATTGAAACAAATTAAATAAAATGAAATTATTTTAATTGAATTTAAGTTGCCCGAAAGGCAAAAAAATGACGGAGAATGAATGAGTTGGTATCGTTGTGAAATGGTGCTACATTATTATATGAATATAGGCGAGTATACGTATATGTATGTTTGTATGTGTACTAAAACGTAGCGGTAGCAAAAGGAATTTTCAAGCTTGCGGCAGTATAAATTTATATCATTAAGGGATTAATGGGGATTAAATATTATTTTTTTCTTCAATTTAAGTTGCCCTAATCTCTTATCGACATATCTATCTATTGGGAAGTAAGTTGTACAGTCTCTTTTTAGAACCACAACAAAAATTTAAAATGCTAGTTTTTGGCCTTCTAGAGTTTTCACGATTTTATATTATCAAATTCTCTTATCAACTTTTCGGGGAAATTATTCTAATTTTTCCTGCAGTTAACTTAGTTGCTTTCCTTTGCTTCCAAGCTAAGGGCCTTACCAATCTCTATTTCATACTTCTTCACCTCTTATTTCCAGGTGAAAATATATCGAAATTAGTTCGCTAAGCAAATATACTACTGGCGTGACAGCGGTCGGATTACGCTCATCCACGAACCTGTTCTGATGTTATTGCCAAGGAAGATATATACCAAGTTCTATAACGAAATCTCTAGTTTTACTTAAGTTACAGCTTGAATGGGCGGACGGACGTATCGACAGCCAGACAGTCAGGTGATACGTACAACTGTTAGATGATCAAAACTACTATACTTTGTAGCAACTTGTAGCCAGAGTATTACGAGCAATATCATAATTTTACTTATTTTTTTTAATTCAAACTGGCCAGTGTGAAAAAATGTAGAGAAACGCGCTACTCCCTCCCACTCCCTCGCCTCTGGTCGGTCATTTAAAGTGGGGTAATTGAAAGCGTTTTAATTTAATTGCACTTTAAATGAGTTAAATTCACTTTGAACGTGCAGGCAAAGACATAAGTACATGCACACAGTTAAAAGGTAAATCAAAAACAAAAATCGTACAGCAACAACAATAGTAAACTTACACAACAACATCAGTTGCTGCGTGGAATATGTAAAATAAGAGAAAACAAGGCACGCGCCTGCAGTGAACTATTGACCGCGGAGTGCAAACGGTCAACAGGGCGTATGAGTGACCGCTGACGGGCAACTAAATAAACGAGTGGCAGCAAATAAACTCAGTTGGTTGTCACACGCACACAGAACTATGTGGCTTGTATGGTACTAGACTGCATGTGCGGTTAGTAGATGCTGCATGCACATTCCTACAAATGTATGTGTGTGTATGTAATTGACTGTTATATACCAAAGTGATGCAACAATGGGTGACATAATGGTTGTTTGTATGTCCTAAAACTTTTGGAAAAGGCCGCTGTGCCATGCGTTAGAGTGCATACAAGTTTGCTACTACGACTTTTTTTGAATTATTATTTGTACCGAAGTTTCATTGAAAATATGCAGAAATATTAAACGCTATGCCACAAACAATTATTAAAATTATTTTTATATTTTTTTTTAATAAATTATTTTCATAATTTTTTTTTAATACAAAAATTTTCCCATAAAATTTTTTTTTCAAAAAACTTTAGATTTTCAACACAAACTTTTTTTTCAAAACATTTAAAATTTTATTTGCAAGAAAAAAAGTTGTAACGCACTTTAATGGAAATTTAAATGTTCACAGCTATAGTTTAGGGTTTACTGTTCATAAAATTGTATTTTATTATTTTCATATTTTTTATTATAAAAATACGATTTTCACTCCACATATGCGCAACCACTTTCGTAATACTTGACACGACTAACCTTCTCTATGTCTGAGTTATTGCAAAATATTTTTCATCATTGCGTACAAATAAATATGGCGGCGTTACGCTTGAGCTGCCGCGCGACGACTGCCGTCACAATTGCGATTTAATATATTCTCAAGCGTGGCAAGACAA